>NC_091121.1:109510286-109792786 GCF_040183065.1 Periplaneta americana
ATATAAGTTAAATAAATCTGTACATATGCAAGTACCAGAAATTGATATATTAGATGGCGAATTTACAACTGACGAGGTGACGAAAGTTATAAGTAGTTTAAAAAATAACAAAGCACCGGGTATGGACGGCATACCGTCTGAATTTCTCAAAGAGTGTATTAATATACAGGCAACTACAAGTAAAATCACGGACAGGTTTAACAAAGTTTTTAATGGGAGAAAGCTATCCTAGTGAATGGATATCGGCAATTGTATGTCCAACCTAAAAAAAGGGAAACATGGCGGTACCTGCTAATTGTAGGGGGTGGCGCTTTTACTAACAATGGGCAAAATTTACTGCAAAATTATGTATGAGAGACTGAGGAAGTGGATACTTCAATATGATAGGCTCTCTAAATTTCAGGCTGGTTTCAGAGAGGGTTACAGTACAACAGATAACATATTTGTTTTGGACACATTAAGGCTAAAAGAAACACAGAAGAAGAGGGGAAAACTGCATTGCGCATTTGTAGACTTTAAAAAAGCATTTGATTCGGTAGAACGTGAAGCATTGTAGTACAGGCTATGGAAAAAAGGAATGTCGCCGAGAATGATTACAGCTATATCAGCAATATACGAGAGGGTGGAGTTTTGTGTAAAGTACGATCGTGACAAAGTTTCGGAAAATGTGGCTACCCGTAGAGGGGTTAGACACGGGTGCATACTCTCACCCCTTCTTTTTAATATATTCGTAGATGGCATACCAGATATGGTCGATAAAATCGAATCTGAAGCTCCAAATTTAGACGGGATCTCCATACCTACACTCTTATATGCAGATGATCTGATTTTGATATCCCGATCAATAAATAAACTGCAATAGGAACTTTACTGCTTGGAGAATTATTGTAGTCAATGGGGCATGACTGTTAATACAGACAAGACCAAGACAATTACTTTTAAAAATGGATCTGTATATAGCAGGGATGAGACATGGACTTACGACGGGCACAGATTGGAAAATGTGAAACATTTCACATATTTAGGGGTTATTTTATCAATGAACGGGAGATGGACTAAACATATTGACATAACGAAACGCAAGTGCGGGGTAAAGAGTGAGGAGGTATTGAAATTGATCACTAAATTGCCAGATATTCCTGCAGCAACATTGGAGCTGGAATATGGAGCTGTGGTTAGATCATCTATATTGTATGGAGTGGACATTTGGGGTTGGGAAAATGTAGGAAAGTTAAATAAAGTACAAACGGACTTCCTGAAACGAATACTTGGCAGAAGCACAGCTAATTGCGGGGTGCTAAAGGAGTTTGGACTTCAAAACGAAGTAATTCATATGAAAGTTAGGGTGATAAAATACTGGTTAAAAATTATATTTGGGGATCAGTCACTTCTACGGTCGATATGCTACAAAGTTCAACAAAGAGAGAGTTGGGAAAAAGGGTGGGTTTATAAACTACAGAGAGGGTGCATCATATAGGAATGGGATGGATGTGGGATAGAGGTGATAATAACAGGAGGAATATATGGCGTAATGTGAAGATGCGATTAATTGATGTCGAGAGACAAGAGATTGAGCTCAATATTCGGAAAAGTCCTCACTACATTTACAATCGGATCTCATGCTTAACTGGGGGAGGTGTGACTACATAAATTCTTGTAACAAAGACAGCAGGACAGGTTTAGCGTGGCTAACATTGGGGGCATGGAAGGATAACAATATTGTCAACGAAGAAGGAGAGCGCCTTTGTCCACTTTACAGAGAAAAGGACTCCTATAGACATATTTCATTACAGTGTGTCGAATTGGAACAAGTACGGAAAAAATATCTACCACCCTCGATGCTAAATCAGAATAGGAGTTCGCTTGCATGTCTTGACCTCATAGAGAATACGAACAAAAGATTGGATTGTTTCTCTTGAAGGCGAGATAGATTAGAAGTGCAGCTGTGGAAGTTTGTGATACGAACTGACGAAGGGATAATGGTATCTACCCAATTATAACTTTTATGTCTGTTTTAGGTTGGGACATATTATATGTGTTTTGTTGTGCCATTTTCATTTTAATATGTATGTTCTTTTAGAGAGTGGCTGGATATAATCATAGGTGAGGGGAGTGAAACCTACAAAGTAGGACTTGTTTTAGGTACAAAGCATGTACGGTCAGAAGATCCGTGCATTGGATTTAGAGAAAATTATGATAATATAACATCTGTATGTATCATATTACTCAATAAACCCATCTATTTATAAAAAACATTTTCAAAACATAGAAATCTGGAAATCTATTACTTGCTTCATTATATTGTATCTTCAGCGTGTGTAAGAGAGGAATTTAAAAAAAATAATCAGGGAAGATTTCGAGTAAACCGCCATTTTTTGTTTCCGATTTCAAATGAAATACGATTAAATAGGCATTTATTAGAATTAATGTATTTCGTGTGCATCACTCCAGGACAAAACTAACCGGTGGATACTGAATATGAACAACATCCGTCAAATAGAAGAAATCGTGTTCACACGCACATACGCGGTATTGTAATAAAATATAACTGAAAGCAACTAGAAAAAGAAAAAAGGATTCTCGTTATTCTTACACAACTACATGTTCCATATGGTGTCCGTCATTTTTCATTATGTAATGATCCGTGCAACCAAAGCAGCACGCTGATATGGAGTTTTTTTACATTTATTTATTTATTGTCGTTATTATGGAGTTACAGCAGTTATCAGATACTCATTGTTTACAATGAGGTCATGAAGTGTACGTGGTACCGGGTTGAAACATTCTTTCTCTGTCATACGCACTGAAAAGCTGGCTGGTCACCTTGGTGTATGAACTTGGGGCGAGGGGTTGTAGGAGGCCTTCATTGAGTGAACTGGTGAGGGGTCAAATGTGGCCGGTGGGCTGGTACACCTCATCCTCATTCATCCCATAAATTCGTGGTGCACAGTAGGCCTCAGTATGGCCGACGTGCAAAGGGTCATCCCTAACCCGCCCCTAGCCACCGTTATCTAATCTAATCTAACTTTCAACAACTTTGAAATTCCAAATGGAAAAGAAATTACATGAAAGGTTAAAAAGATAAAACGAATACCTGTTTTTACAAATTTTGCGCAGCACGTATTGCACAGTCGTAGACGTTTTCAAGCATCTTAGGAGTTATGTTAGCACAAGCTTTTGTGATGCGGGAGCAATTTTATGGAAATTTTAATGTGAGATATTTTCTACACGAATTGAGATATACTGAAATCAATTTTGCCGTTGGTTTTGTCACACAATTTTATACAATTTAGAGAGGTCATAAACCCCTTTTCCATTTGAAATATTGAAGTTGTATCCAATATGGCGGCATTCAAGATGGCAGAGAATTACACTTACGAGTGAATTCGGCCGATCATTGGTGTTATAATAAATGGGAACATCTATATTCAGCTAACAAACATTATCAAACTTATAATAAAGTGGTTCCAAACTTTTGATTCATTCTGTACAGAATGTAATTAATGCTAAGTGCATGACTTATGCAACTAATTTTTCGTATCGTAGACTACTGTTGACGATTTGTAGAAATAATTGAATTTTTTATGTAAACTTTTAATTCATATTCGAGGACCCGTTTCACAATACGTAATCTATTCTACGTTGCGGCGATATATATTTTTAATTTCTTCATTTTTTTTAACACGTTCTTTTATTGATGGCGTGGTATATTTTGATATTTTGTTACGAATAATTGAGAGATCTGAGCATCGAAAAAAAAAAAAAAAGGTACCAATTATCACTTCTAATTCAACAAATCAAACCCGTTCGAAGCTGTGACACATTTTGAGTAGTGGGTGTAGTAGCATATATGTTATATAATTTAGCAGTCTTTTGCGCCTCTGATATACATACATACATTTTTCTTATTTTGGTAAGTTATTTTATGACACTTTATCAACATCTTAGGTTATTTAGCATCTGAATGAGATGAAGGTGATAATGCCGGTGAAATGAGTGGTCCAACACCGAAAGTTACCTAGCATTTGCTCATATTGGGTTGAGGGAAAACCCCGGAAAAAACCTCAACCTCAAACCAACCGGGAATCGAACCCGGGCCACCTGGTTTCACGGCCAGACGCGCTGACCGTTACTACACAGGTGTGGTATGTACAGCTGTCAAAAAAAAAAAAAAAGTGGCCGCACTCGTGAACAGCGAATATTTTCAAAGTCCACTTCGGGTCGCGGCGATGTTACACGATGCATGTGCTTGTAAAAGCAGTTCCGGAACTATGAAAGTGTTCCATATCTGCGCCTCGTAGACCAGCGGTAGAGTGCTTGTTTAATGATTCAAAGGTCGTGGGTTCGGGCCTTCTTCAACTTTTCATTTTATTTTTTAATCGTTCTTTAGCGATGTAAATGATATTCAAATTATCATTTATATCCAGTTATCGTTCTTTATGGATATCACGTTATTTATATTTTGTTATCGTTCTTTAGAGATATGAATAAAATTCAGGTCATCATTTGTATTCTGTTATCGTATTATAACGATATGAATAATAATTATTATTGTATCTCCAATGGGGGTTAGCCCTATTTTACATATGTATGTTAGGGCTATAGTTTTATACACAAAAAATATAAGCATAAAGAGAAATGGAAAAGAAAATTAAATTAGCTTACGCGATGTAAACAAAACATAAACAATCAGTAAATTAGGCATTGCGATTGCAAAACATATATCAGGTATCAATTTGAAACATACAAAAACATTAACAACCCACATACATAACACTTCTATAACACAAATATGCAGATTTCCGTACCATACATCATAAATTAATACAAAATAGTCACATAAACACAATCAAACTATAATTACGACATTGCGACGACATCAAGCATCCCATAACTGACTCACATACATAACAAATCAAGCATCCGTTACAACACATACGCTTCAACATAGTAACCACACTTTTAAAAGTTACAAATTTGGCTCCAAGAAGAATAAATAGGACACTGTTACTAATTACTATTCTTCTACAATTTCTTAAATACATCTGTAATAAATCTGTGAAATTCCGATATGAATAATATTCACGTTTTTTTATATTGTTATCGTTCTTTAGCGATTTAAATAATATTCAAGTTATCATTTATATTCTGTTTTCCTTCATTAGCATTATAAAACAATATTCAAGTTATTTATATTGTTATTGTTCTTTCGCAATATATTAATTAAACAAACCGATATTTATCATTTATATTCTGTTATCGTTCTTTAGTGATACTGTATAAATAATATTCAAGTTATTTATATTGTAATCGTTCTTTAGCGATATAAATAACATAAATTTAATATTAGGTTTGGAAAAATCCAGTTGCATAATACTGGTATTAGTTTTTCTTTTTGTATTATTACATTATACTATCTTGAACCACAATAAAATGAAAAGGAGTAACGAGGAATTGAACCTGAGACGTTTACATCTAAATTCCGACGTTCGTCCACTGAGCTACGAGAGCAAAAGTGTAGAAACATTTTCGGAAAAATTGGCCCAATCACACTCTAAGATTTTCTGATGATTCGTAGAAGCTAGTCCAGGATGCGGGGGGCAAAGGCTAATTGAGATTTTCCGGTCTCTGATCGGGTCAAACATCCTGATAGAATTAATATATAACCCTTGCCGTGACTTTCGGTGAAGTCCGGAGGGCCCAATTAGACAAATCCACTCTCCTCATCTCCACGCTTGGGCCCTCTGGAATTTAATAAGATGCGAAAGAGATAGTGGTGTGCGGAAAGCAACGGGATGTTACCGCATTTAGGCCTATCCTTCCCAAGAAAACTGCAAACATGAACAAAGGAAGCTTTTAATAGAAGAAGAAGGATCTTCTGCGGACCTCTGGAAAAAGAACTAAGGAAGAGACTAGTGAAGTGCTTTGTGTGGAGTGTGGCATTGTATGGGGAAAGAACATGCACATTACGACGAAATGAAGAGAAACGAATTGAAGCATTTGAAATGTGGATGTGGAGAAGAACGGTGCGTGTGAAGTGGACAGACAGAATAAGAAATAAAATTGTGTTTGAAAAAGTGAGTGAAGAAAGAATGATGCTGAAACTGATTAGAAAGATAAAAAGTAATTGGTTGGGTCTCTGGTTGAAAATAATAATGGACGACATTAGGATATGTGGATCATATGCGTAGACTAAGAGGAAGGCAGAAAATAGGAAAGATTGGAGATTGCTGTGTTTGCAATGAAAGACCTGCCCATGTTCAGAACATTTATGTGTGTATGTTCAGAATGCCTGGAATATCGTGTCTAAGAACAGTCGCTATTTGCAAAGACTAGTCAATTCCATGCCCACTCGACTGCAAGATGATCGAGATAAGAGGAAGATAGACAAAATATTGAATTGTGGCTTTTTGTTTTGTTTTTTGAACGCTTAATTGTTTGAATGTTTTAAGGCCGACGCCAGTAAATTTGTTATGTTTATGCCACGAAAGATATTTTATTGAGAATAAAATTTTTTTTCTTTCCATTTGCAGCCACAATATCATAATGATAAAGTCATGGCATAATACATTAATGAACCTGATGTTAATTACTAAAATAATCGTAAAAGAGAAAGGAGCCATTATGTATAGTTTGTCTCTCTCAAAAACAGAACAAAAAAAAAAACATAAAAAGCACGTGGTTGTAGTCGAACGCAGGACCTCATGAATAAGAGGCCTGAACGCTACCATTATGCTATCGATAACACACAGTATACTTCAATTATAACTGTAGATATCAGGCAACGTGGTCCAACAACATGTAACATCGCCTGTCTCCGAATTGTAGCGAAGATACCCGAAGGGAACTTTGTTCAGGAGAGCGGCCACTTTTTCTTTTGACAGCTGTACATACATACATACATATATACATACATACATACATACATACATACATACATACATACTGTACATAATCATCATATATTCAGAAATATAGAGAACTTGATGTAAATAACACAGTGACATTTCGATGAAAGTGTTGTAGACATTCATGATCTACCCACAATAATATAGCAGTATTACAAAACATGAATAAACTAGTCACTCAACTGAGTGCACTCCTGGTATAATGGCAGTTGGCTTAATAAAATGTCCACATTCATGCCCAACATGGAGTCAGACTACAAAGGGAAAAACACTGGAGGAGCGGAGTTCGATCCGGTCTTGTGGATTGAACTTCGGCGTAGCTCAATGGTGAGAGCACTTGGTACGTAGAACCAAGGACCTGGGTTCGATCCCCGGAGCCGGAGAGAATTTTTCTCCTCTCATAATTATTAAATTAATAAACTAATTATTCAGTAGTAGGATAAATAGGAGCCGTACTCGACATCGTAGCTGTTCATCTAGTACGTCACTTCGCCCGATAGAGTGCTCTCAGACGATATGTCATAGATGGCGCTACTATTTTCCTTCATTTTCTTATCCAAATTATTCTATTGGCCGGTTGGTTACTTCAGACGAGGAGAGAGGGAAAGCGAGCTTACTTGGTTACCCGCAGTTACATGTTACATCACTTAGGAGCCGGAGTCCGTATTGATAACATCACTTAGGAGCCGGACGTCGTACCGTTAACTTTACTCAGCAGTCGGAGTTAATATCGAGAACTCTACTCAGCAGCCAGGCCGCGTATCGACAACCTCAGTCAGGCAATCGACGTGCACTCAGGAAATAGAGCTCGAACTGCATTCTGCACTGGTAACTTAAGTTCGCCGTGTTAGATTGTTCGAGAATATTGTGTCATTATATTTCACTTGAGAATTTACGGATTATATGAAACCTTGTTTCAAATATATCTTGGGATTTAGTGCGGCAATAGTTGTATCAGATTTGTTATTATTGGAGTAGGCAAATTTGGGTTGTGACATCATGCTTATTTTTGGTTGTATGTGTTAGAGATATTGTGGTGGATCGTGTATGGAAATCGCTCGCTGATGATACGTCTTCGGTTAAGTAATTGGGATTACGTGAAGTGATGTATTGTGATATATGAGGTTGTATTGTATTGGGGGATTACTTAATGAGACATAACTTTGATATGTGAGGTAGTATTGAAGTTCCAAGTCGGTTTTTGGTGATAGCGTAGTGATTGCGATCTCTTGGCTTACATCGTATTAGACGGTGTAATGAACTAGAATAGTATGGGCCTCGTTATCTATTCTAGTACTTGCTACTCCATATTGGTTATTATTGGTTTCCACTCCGGTATTCAGGAATCGAGTGCATTGACTTTCCGTTGCTATTCAAACGATCATTTGTATTTTGAAATTATTGTCGGTTACTTATTATCTATCGTATCTCTCTCTCTCTTGGGGATTGTTTGATTGTAAAGTACAGAGATTATTGTTAGTGCTATCTGCACAGTTTATGTGAGACATATGTCGAATAGGTAATTTATATAGTGAGCAGCCGTGTGACAGTTTGTATTGGGTAAATTCTTTGTGTGATACTGAGCCCATGTGTACGTTCAATTTGGTTAATCAGATTTTATGTTATTTGTAATTGAATGGGGCATGTGTTGTGAGTTAGTATACTGACTGGGCGTTCATGTTGAGCTTTATATCTAGTTGGATATATATTTATATATATATTGAGACAATGTTTCAACGATTAAATGCTTAATAGGTTAGCAACTGATTATTGAGAAATGGGTGTATTAGATTGTATTACGAGTTGTAAGTATGTTTGCCCAGTATAGGTAAAGTCTCCACGATTCTGTTATTGGTTCACTGTTTATTCATATTAACTTGTAATATTTTCATTCATTTAATTTCATACCTATATGTTATTTCATTTATCATTCATGTATATTGTTATCCATTATTTGTTAATTATATCTGTTATACAAATTCACACTATTTATTTCTAAAAGTCTTCCACTGCGCACATCTAATCATCCAATGTACCATACATCTGGCGAATAACACCCACTATAAGAAATAGAGGAGGAGAGGATGATCGTACACCTCCTCCACAAATACCAGTTTTTTATCTCCAAAATTATCATATTATGACTTAATGACAAATCCTATACAGTTTTTTTAAAACAAGAAAAAAAATTGCATATAAGTTGAGTTATTGGACAGATGATACTTCAATGACGTCAAGGCATATTTATCTGGTGCTAAGTAAACTAAATTCAGATAGTTGTAATGGCAACATTTCTGGAAGACTTCCCTTAAAGAAGTTAGTCTAAGTTTTTAGAAAAAAATCTTGAGAATTTTCACAAACGGGAGCATTGGTATAGTATATATACAAAGTCAATACTACACTCAAGATATATTCTTAAATCATAAATGGTGTGTGTTTCTATTGATTGCTAAGTTCACATAAGATTGTTTAAAGAACATGTTAAGCACAGATCGAACAAAAAATCAAACGACTACATTGCAATTGAAAATAATTTTAAGCTGATAGCATTACCACATTATTTCAATGATAGTTCAATAAGCAATTATTATTGTGAAGATAATAAGATAGCATCTATTTTTAAATATTTTGAGTACTGTAAAAGTGTCACACAATCCCGAATATAGCACCCTTTCTTCAGCTTACAGCTCGGAGTTACCAGAAATAGTTCTTTACTTAACCGAGTATTCGTTCTACCCTAAGGCTGGATAAACAGTATGAAAAATTTGTTGCGATTGTATATTTTCTCAGTTAGCGTCAAATACATACAGGGAAGAATTATCTAATATGTTCCTGATGTATCATCTTTTGGAATATAGAAAAAAATGCATTGTTTTATTTAATGTGAATACATTAAACTTATTTGTCAAATTGAAATATATTTTTTCGCATTATAACAGTGTTCGCAACCTGTTAATTCGAAGACATTTTTGTACAGGAATATTTGAATTTACAAAAATCCCTACAAGTTGTAATAGAATGCATAAGATTTTTATCATATACGGAAAATCAAAGAGAAAATTATCAGCAAGAAACCAAAATTATGTAGTCAAATGAATATCCAAATTCATAAACAGAAAGAAATATATTCCTTTATTGGCCTACATCGTTTGTACTTGTATTTCATTCGTATAATTAATTACATGTTTCAATAGCCTTATGCATACTGTAATCCATAAACGTATTTTAAAAATAATAAAAATACAATCTAAATAATATGTCAATATTAAAATTATTAAATTGATTAATGATATAAACATTCACAAAAAATCTCCCACCAATAAACTCAATAAATTTTCACATCTACAATAACAACATTGATTTAAATGTACCACTAAAAAAACTGAAACAAATATCGACGAACTGAAACAAATTTTATTATCCAAAGTTAACGAAAGATACCAGAATCAACACAGTGGAGAATCGACACAGAAGAATACAAAACAAACCATAAACAAACTACATGTACAGGTTTTTCTGTTTGCAAAAGTAAATCAGCATTTGAAGGGAAAATTAAAGCAACAAAAATAGTACTGAAAAACCCACTAAACAAAACACCTAACTTCAAAGTTATAGACCCTAGCTTTCAACACCTAACTTGAAATTAAGCAGTTGCAAAATTTAGATTGTATGCCGCACACGCTTGTCTGGAGCAGCATTTGCATAGCATCAAAATACTGAACTCCAGCAGCTGTACATTATACAACGATACTAACTCTATAATGAATGCCTAACAACTACTGTTAACATGCTCTTGTCTCAACACAGCGAAGCAGAAATCAAGGAGAATGGTAGGGTTCTACTGAAAGCAAGGAGAATGATGTGGCGTTCGAATCTGTCATTGGAAACTAACATTATTAAGTATATATCTTACTAGTAAGTAACCCGTTAAGTATAAACGGTATTTGGATATAAATCTATATATACTATAATTGACTATAAAGAAACCTTAGAAAGCATTGCATTAGTATTTAGATAAGTCAATATACAATATAATATAATATGAATATTTATTTTATTTGTTCAGTCTAAATGACTCATCAATATTTAAAAACAATAACAAATATTTATAAATATAAATAATTCATTGAACATCTTGATTACACAACTTTTAACACTGTATCACTTCGGAATATGTATGATAAGACTTCTTGTGTTAAATTCTAACGTACCCTGTTTACATGTTTCGACCTGTTTATGGGTCATCCTCAGAACTGGTCGTTGTTGGTCTTGGCGCCTCTTGTTTTGTTTCCTGTGAGGGTGTGTTCGTGTGGTGTAATGTAGAGTCAAAGAGTGTGTTCTGAAATTTTACAGTGATCGAAATAACCATTGAATATAAATATATATATATACATATATATATATATATATATATATATATATATATATATATATATATATATATATATATATGAAGAGTTCGCGGGAAAAACGATGAATGTTACATTTCTGTTAAGGATTAGGTAATGATCTAATTGAGTCTGTAACTGCAAGATGTAGTGCTGTTTCTATAGAAAATAAAGGAAAGGATTACTGTATTCGTGATGATAATTCTCCTTTTTACCATTTTTCTTAAGAACAACATTAAATTTCGTAGTGATCCATTGAATTAGATAATGACACCAACCTTAACAAAAATGTGACATTCATCGTTTTTCCCGCGAACTCTTCATATATGTATGTATATATATATATATGTATGTATATATATATAAACAATCTTAAAATAAACACATTAAAACCATTTATACAAATAAAATAAAATGATAAACTAATAAACTACAGTTGAGTTAATTATTGTTTTAATAAACTATTTGTGTGATGGTTAAAACCAAATAAATATCTACTTCAATTTATAACAACAATTAAAACAACTATAGAAGCACAAAAGTTAAAATGATAGACATTAAAAACAGGTTCAAATTATATAAAAATGTTACTTTGTTTTAAAGATTAATTACTTCTGAATGTATCTTATTAATGTACTGCACATGATTAAATATGTGTTATACAAATCAATGGTTTGTGTCGTCATATCTAGTATTACTGTTAAACTTATAACTGTTTTAAAATGATAAAATCTTGTGATTAATGTGAATTCCAATATTAAACTTCATTAGTAGATGTCGAAATGATTTCGAATGGGTCCTTCAATTTAAGTTGAAAAGTAGAATGTGGGTATAACTTCAATGGTTATTTCAATCACTGTAAAATTAATGTACCACATGATATTGTTTGAATATGTGCCTGAAGATGCCAAATAGGCGAAAACGTTAGCAGTAAATCTTTTAACTTCAATGAATTATTTATATTTATAAATATTTGTTGTTTTTAAATATTGATAGGTCATTTAGACTGAAGAAATGAAATAAATATTCATATTGTATTATATATAAAGGAACTAATAAACTTATGAAAATATGGGAGCAATATTTTACTCACCTCGGCAGAAAAGAGTTCTTTGCAGACTACATTTCTTGTAAAAAATCTGTTGTCTTTTAAAAGATTTCACTCTCTATTTCTCACTTTGTGTTACATAAAATGTCCTTATAGCAGTATTGTATCCTGCCATTGTATCCTTTGTAGAGCTACATGCAATTGAAGGGCTCCCAGCAAAAAGAGGGTGGCTCCACTTTTTTGTCAAATTAATGTTTTGCTTGTTTCATACATTAAAAAAATATGCCCGATCTTTTATTGCAAAAAACGGTGTGATTCCGAGCATTTGGTAGTGAGTTACAGTGGAAATGGAGTTGAGCTCCCAATCGCTTCGTTGCAAAAATGGGGTAGCGTCTGGAGGTATATACAGAGTGAACCGAAAGTAATGTCATTCATTTCAGGGAGTTATTCTTTGAGATATTTCAAACACAAAAGTTTAGTACAGTTTTGTTCGTTTGTGTTTCCTTTTCGAGATAAAAATGGTTTTATATGAAGCATTTCATAGCGTGTTTTGGGAAAGTCATTGATTTAATTCCCAATATGCTCAGTTTAGTTCGGATCAAATTTCTGCACATATAAAGGACAAAACTAAAATTCTTTCAATAATTCATTACTATAATACATTGCTGTCTTAAATTGACTGAGCATATTTGAAATTAAATCAAAGGCTTCCCCAAAAAGACTATGAAATTTTTCATTTAAAACAATTTTTTTCTCGGAACATATATATCTGATATGTCTCGTGTTGTAGTTTGATATTCGCACAGTAAATGCGTGTTCAATGCAGAATGTGGCTAATCATATCCAATTTTATTTAAACAAGAGAATAGTTCCATTATTTGTTCATATTTTACCTCCCTAAATTGCTGATTGTAATAAATAAGTGAGTGGTGAAATGAAACTCCTAGATACCTAGGAAATACTTCAAAAAGGAAAGAAGCTCAGTTAAAATTTGAATGTTTGTAATGTTTTTTGTTGCTTTCCACAACTTTGTAAAAATGGAGTTACCTCATTTTTGTATGGAACCCTTCAATTGTTCATGTTAAAAAAATGGTTGGAGTAAAAAATTCCAAGCTTATTGGTATTTTACTTTGTTTATAGTTATGGATAGGGCCCGAAAGTTCATGCCTTAAAACTACTAAACATGCATGCAAATATGCCTTTAAAAGTGCAAAATATGTCAATAAGAAACTTTGATCAATCCAGATTCTGTAGGAATATTATTCATCACTCATTAAATTGAGTACATGCGGTAGTTATTCGGTATTCATTGTAGAGTTAGTAACAGTGCATATTGTAAAGCTGCTTATGTTAATATGCACTAATAAATGAAAAATTACGTTTTCTGTAACAGTAAGATTGGTAATTAGGGTGAACTTACATTATCCTTACAACTTAAAGCAGGGGTAGTACCGTTGTCTAAAATCAGGAAATAACTGCAATTCATAACCAACGCGTGGCTGAGATTTTCAATTGAGAGTAACAGCGTCTGTTGATTTAAATCGGTTGTTTAACGAAGCTGTATCAACTACTCGGTTATTTAGCGTTGATGGGATTGATGACAGCGAGATGAGGTTTAGGATTTGTCATGGATTACTTGACATTCTCCTTATGGTTGGGGAAAACCTGCAAAACCAAACAATAAGCCCAAGCGCAACTCCGGATCGGCAGGCAAGCGTCTCAGCCGACTGAGCTACGTCGCTGGCTGCGTGTGTTGTCCTTGAAGATACGTTTGCATCGTAAAAGCTTCTTTCTACGTTACACTACGTTATTAGGACGTATTTAAATGATGCTAATTATTCTGCATGGTGCGATGAAGGATTTTCCTTGGAGAATGTCTCGAATACGGTATAGCACAACTGTTGGTATTCAGGAATTAAAAAATAATGCTAATCACTTCTTCCTTTACTTTTTGCCTACACTGCCAGGAACATGACACAGATTAGGTTTATTTCTTAAAAAGTGGTTAGAGACACATATAAGGGAATGCCTGTGGTATCCAGTGACGTGATTGGTTTGATAAACCGGAAAAATGAGTAGATACAAACACAAGATTCCCTTCCAACTCATTGTTTACCAGTATATTTAAACGCAGCATTACTCGAGTCAAACGAATTAACTGCCTCTTTAACTGCTAGTAGATGCTGGGCGTAATACTGTATAAGGCCGCATAGCGCAACGTTTCCCATCGGGTTAACATTGCTGCAGGTGGAAGTGAAATATATCGTCGTTGTTCCTGCAATAATTCCTATGTGCAAAATATACAAATTTTCAGTAGGAGGAAAAAACACATTTATTCATCCTATGGCAGCAGTACATAGGGGATTGTGAATTCTTACATTTTCGAAAGAAAGAAATATAATTACATATAGGAGATTTTATTATTTACTGTATCACTATTTAAGTTATTTAATAGAGCAAAAATCTGAAAATCGATAAATATGTCACATAGGAGTTATTGCAGGAACAACGACGATATGCTTTTGATCTAAATAACTGAAAACTCTTCGATGGACACTTAACAACAATTTTCTTTATGGAGGCATGAAAGTCAGCAAGTGATGTTTGAATGTTCGTATTTCGTCAAGATGATTCACACATTCTATCTTCTACTCAGCTCCCTGATTTTACATCAACGAGGTAAAAGAATCTTGTCTTATAACTATGCCGTTATAGGTCTTGGAGTATTGATCATATTATGCATTTATAAAATGACGAAATATACACTTGTATGCAACATAAAACCATGCTTAATAAGTATCTAAAATTGATAATTCATGTAGATAATGTGTAAGTATATACTATAGATATACCCTCGAAGAAAAGGTATGCAAATGAATGAACTTCCGAGCCCTGCTTATGAATAAAGCTGGAATTATTGAAAACTGTCTTCTATTAGTATGAAGGGTAAATTTACATCACTTGGGGCTAGATGTAGCCATGGAAAAAAAAACCCTCTTCCTCTATTACATCCACTTAAAATTTTGCCATCATCTTCCGTGACTGGCTAGCTATTCTGCCCGGAAAGTATCGTACCAAAATGGATAACAACACTGCCATTTCTTGAAAGACAAACAAGGTAAGTGTGGAGTCAAACCCCGGAGTACGCGCAAAATGCCTGGAGGATATATAATTAATAACCAGAACGACAGTTTTTTCACATACCGTGTAACCTCTGGAAAAGTCAAATGTACACCTGTTAAGACTGAGAAAGAAAAAGTCAAATAATGTTTTATCATCATTATGAAATTAGTTTTGACCTTTCGGATCCTCATGGGTCCGCGGACCATACTATGAGAATAGCTGTCTTAACATAAACATGATAGTGTTGTTACGCCATGAACTTACCTATTATGTATTAATCACAAAGACCGAAAATCTGTTTCGATGATGCTGATTTTTAAGGTTCCTTAACATATATTTCCTATTTTTACAATAGATTCATTGGTTGATTTGTATGGTCAGGTCACGACGACCTAGCACTTAGATCACCGATACTGAACAATGGTCCCGCCGTAGATTTTGTTCAGACCCAGAGAGCAAACATCAACGAATAGATAAAATCAGAAGATCTATCTGTTATCTATTAGTCCCACTTCAGGAGAGGGCATGGACTGGAATTGTCCTCGCACGCAGCCCGCTTGGGTGGGCCCATTTTATTGTAATGGTATGCATGCTCTAAGGTCCCCTGCGCCGCCTCCGAACTCCCCTACAGCCTACATGATCCCTTTACCTTTCCACGTAGGCCTTGTAGCCAAGTGGAGAGCCCACGGTGCATAGCGCTATCACCAACAACGAATTGCCAAATCCACGGGATCCAAGTTCGTCGGAGCCCGCAGTCGACTCTACATCCGAACAAGCCCGAAACCCGAAAGAAACGGAGATGATGATGATGATGATGATGAAAGAGGGGAAGTGTAATTATAATGGCGAAATGAATTCGAGGTCCAACGCCGAAAGTTACCCAGCAATTCTGCTTCGATTTACTGAGGAAAAACTCAGAAGAAACCTCAATCAGATAACTTGCGACAATCAGAATTTGAACCCGGGCCCACTCGTTTCACGGTCAGACGTGTTAACTGTTACTCCACAGCGGTGGAGCAGAAGATGTAGATACTTGAAATAAAAATTTTCCCAAAAATACGAAGTTAAGTGGAAATCTTCGGATAATTTTCCAAATAAATATTATTGACGCAAATGACTTGGGGAGGAAATTTTAACACTCTCGATTTCAGGTTAGTATGATTTTTTCCGAGGGTTTTCCCAACCACAGGGTGAATTTCAAGTAATCTATGACGAAACCTCGGCCTCATCTCATCAAATACCATCTCGCTACCACCAATTCTATCGTCGCTAAATAACCCAGTAGTTGATGCAGTGTCGTTAAATAACCAACTAAAAAAACATTGTGCTCATCGCTTTCATGTGTTCCTTAGTCAATATTTATTTTTACAGAGTGATTAAAAAAACACCGGTAACTCTTAGTATGTTGTCCAGGACAGCAAACTGACCATTTTTTTTAAGAAGGGACTCATGTCAGGAAATGCGTATTTTGGCTGCAATGGGTGTCAAAATTTATTCCAATTGTTATTAGCGTCCTTGTAGTTATGTAACCCATTAGCCACCAACGCAAGGTGGATTGATTAACTGCGCCTGGTAGCTTTCCTGCGCATGAGCGACATCAGTCCACAGTCATACTCCACATCCTAATTGGGTCGTTTGTGGTGTCTTGCAGTAACATTGTTGACAGCAATAAGACGTGTCGTGTCAGTGGACAACTACGGAAATGACCGATATGCTGATTGCATACGGCAAAATTGATAGCAATGGTACTGGGGGACATGCTCCATGGCAACCACGGTCACCAGATCTTACGCTGCTCGAGTCGACCTGGTTGGCAAGTTGGTATAGCGCTGGCCGTCTATGCCCAAGGTTGCGGGTTCGATCCCGGGCCAGGTCGATGGCATTTAAGTGTGCTTAAATGCGACAGGCTTATGTCAGTACATGTACTGGCATGTAAAAGAACTCCTGCGGGACAAAATTCCGGTACATCCGGCGACGCTGATATAACCTCTGCAGTTGCGAGCGTCGTTAAATAAAACCTAACATTTTACACTGCTCGACTGTTTTGTTTGGGGTACTATGAAGGGTATGGTGTAAGAGACTCCTATAACATCAGAGAAGGACCTTATCGCACGAATTCACGCAGAGACTGAAATACTTAGCACACGAGCACACGTCTTTGACCATGTTCACCAATCTCTGCACCACCGATGTACGCTCTACTGGGTGTTCAGTTCAAAGTGTGTCATGGCTCGCTGTATGCCGTCACGTGGCTAGTCGATGAGCCTAGAGAATTCAATCTTCCTACACTTCCGCAGAGGTGTATTACTTATCTGCCAGAGAAGTTGCCTAGCAAGTACGGTGTTCATTCAGAAGAGTACTTACCGATACGTACGGTAACGCCTGTAGTGGCAGGAATGTGAACTGTTTCGAAACATGTACTGAAGTGAGTTTTTTCTTACTGTCGGGATATGGGGAGAGGGTTAAGAGATTACTTACGTATTTGTTGACATTAACTTCGACGGTCAACATGGACATGAGCATTTGATTTGTATTGTGGAATGGTGCCGTACGCAACCGATGATAACAAATACCCTGCGTACGACTTGGCCGTGAAAAACACAGTTCGAAAGAGGTTATGGTAGCACACAGACCA
The DNA here is from genome assembly GCF_040183065.1 of Periplaneta americana. Taxonomy (NCBI): domain Eukaryota; kingdom Metazoa; phylum Arthropoda; class Insecta; order Blattodea; family Blattidae; genus Periplaneta; species Periplaneta americana. The sequence continues at coordinate 109,528,389 of NC_091121.1, forward strand.
TACAGACCGCCATCTGTTGCTACGACGTTCAAGTTATACCGTACACGTTCTCAAGTTCAGATTGAACGCCTTGATTAATAGGCAACTTCTCTGACACAAAAGCTGAAACTCGCTTCAAACCGCTGACTCATCAACAGTGACATCATGACACACTTTGAAATGAACACCCAGTATAATGAAGTTAGAGGTCAACAATTCGAATACCTTTTATAATTTAATGCACGATGTGTTGCTGTTGTTAGTTTGGTGCAGGCTTCTTGACAAAATGTGGAACGCACACCCATCACCATATCCTAAGCGTTGTCATAATTTTACGCCCCACAACGCCCAAACTATGTATTTCCGGACATGGGTCCCAGCTTGAAAAATCATCAGGTTGCTGTCGTGTATAATATACTAAGAGTGGTTGGTGTTATTTTGAATCACTCGGTATATGTAAAAATGTTTAACAAAGTTATTATCTATCAATTAAAGGTTACTGCTAGTAAATATTAGGCATCAAGATAAATATATTCAACGCTGTAATTAATCGGAAATAGAAATATTTCTCAAGCATTTAGGTATTAAATGGTTGTTCCTGTCTTCTGTCTGAACACTAAAATTTCTGTGTGGCCTTTAAAGAGAAGTAATTGGGAATCGCTGACTTATAAAATTCTCTTGCCCATCGTACTAAACCACAGTTAGGCGCGTTATCACATATACTGGCTGACTGCGTTGTGGAATGGAATTTTCGGGATGGGGCACTATGACCCAGTAGTGCGACCTCTCACGATATATTGCGCTAACCCTCAAACTAGGCGCATTCCCAAACCCATACCGGCTGACTACACTAATGTTCGCTGTGTACCCGTGTTTCGAGCAGACCACTCCACTCGTCCCTAGGCCAGCCCCCTCCGTGCGTCGCCAGACAGCATTTTAGGAATGCTATGTAATGATGAAGGAATGGAGAAATGTTGACATAATGGTGTAAATGCCTAATATTGGGAAACACGAGAACGCCGAGAAAAACCGCAACTGCGATGTTGTCCGCCACAAATGTCACTATGGATTTTAGCCTGACCGGGACTCGAATCCGGGCCGCCTGCGTGATAGGTTGAAGGTCTGACCACTCAGTCACCGCAGGCGCTAAGATCTTCTGCGTGTCCAGGATGTAGTAAGGATCACGTAAGAGCAGTTCCTAAAAAGCTAATTTGCCCGACTCTTCAGTGTTGCCAACTAATACCAGATATCACCATAAAGGCTAAAATCACAATTACATGTACCATAATAATAATAATAATAATAATAATAATAATAATAATAATAGCAACAACAATAACGATGTCTTGCTTATTTACTTATTTACCACATCTCATCTTTGTATTGTGAGGTGTTTTATAAATGGTTCTATAATTTGTGAAAGAGTAGGTCTATATTTTCCTCCTGGACTTCTCGCACATTATGTTGGTAATTAGTATATTAATAATTAAGATATAATATTGAAATGCATTTTGTCTGACAACATGAAATTCATTGCTTTAACTAAACAGTTTACGATTGACAAAGCCTAACCTAAAAATGTATTTTGTCTGATCACTTGAAATTATTAGTACAAACTCCGAAAACCGAATGCCACTTTGAAATATATGCTTAAGAATACTTACACCTAATAATTTTGCTATTCTAGTTATAATTGTTGTCTCCATGCGCATAATTCTTTCTTCATTATCTTCTTTCTTCAGTTTATTATACATATGAACTATAGATTCCTGAAGCGTACTCGGAATGGCACACGCTTTTTCTTTTGGAGGAGTCACTGCCATGCTATTTTTTTCTCTTTGACATGATTGTATTCGTAACAAAATTTAAACACGAAAGAAATTAATTAAAATGTGAAACGACGTTTCTATCGATCACCCAAGTATCCAAGTGCATGTATCACACTGTTGTATTTATTTACACTTATCTGACTACACTCTTGAATTGTAACCACAAGGCAACACAACACACAAAATAACTATTATGTATTAATATTAATACTGATATTAATTAATTATTAGTGTGTTCAAATTTCACTAGTTTCCAGTAATCGGCTGAGAACTCTAGAACAATTTGAATTTTCAGAATTTACACTACCGACAACTGCTGTCACTGCTGCCAACATAACAATTAGAAAATCACTACCAGTTATAGTATTTCTCAGTATCGAAATTAGAAACGAAGTTGGCAAAAGAAAATTAAATTTGCAAACTAGAAAATCACCATAATCCACTAGCATATGTATTATGAGGGAAAAATATTTAGGTTTCACACTTATGGTATCAAGTAAGCTGATCTGGACTATAGGGTAAAGTTGCCTAATTCCGTGATACTCCTAATTCCAGGATACGTTTTGTTCGCTGTGACGGGATTGAGTATCTTGCTAGGAAGTTCACCAAAATCTCAAAATTAGGGGGAAGATGCAATTTTTCGAGAAAGATGTCTGGCGCTATGGTCGAACGGCAAAGCTCTGACTGACATTCAATTTCAAAAACGTATCACGGGATTAGGGGTATCACGGGATTAGGGGTATCACGGAAATAGGCAACTTTGTTCTACATGTAGACAACTCCACACGCCCCTGGATCGTCTTCCTCCGCATGTCGCAGTCCGATGATAGGAGAAATGCTGATGGATATAATAATAATAATAATAATAATAATAATAATAATAATAATAATAATAATAATGTTTTATTTATTCTGGTAGAGTTAAGGCAGTGAGCCTTCTCTTCCACTCAACCATAGGATAAACAGGAAATACATGGTAATGGAATGGAAATAAGTTGACGAAGTGATGTCGATGCTCATTCTGGGAAAAAGGGAGAACTCTGGAAAAGATCACAATTGCGACCTTGTCCACTACAAGTTCTTTGTATTACTGTGGAATTGTTTGTAATTGCATCTGTGCGCGTGAGTGCGTGAGCAGGAATGCCGTGTCCAGAAAGTTCAGTGCTTTGTCAACTTTGCGTCATCAGCCCAACAATAGACAAACACCCGGTGGAAATACGATTCTGAGTCTTCTGTCAGCGTTAAAGTCCTTCCTTAACCAATGCGTACATTATTATCGGTATTGTATGACTATAGATAACAAAATTAAATATTTTGTTACAAGCTTAGACTCACATTAACTATTTTCATGTCGCTATGACTTACCGAACTTCGAAGAGGGAGTATCTCCCCTCGTCCCCTGACATCATGCTACCGTTTGTTTGTTTACTTACTGCTTCTCCGTCGTTATCCTTCGTTGTAGTACCAAGTCCCTTATTTGCAAGCTAATTTGTTATACGGGGGGTAGCCTTATGCTGCTTGTGTTGGCTGCCCTCTAGTATCTGGTTCGTATAAGCTAACTTCATATTATGCAAGGAATAGACCCGATGTACTGCTTGCTGCTACCGTAGTAAGGTAGGAAAGGTATGAGTGAGGAACACGATTTGAATTGCAAATTTAAAGAGCCCAGATCCACACGTAGGAATGGGAAGAGCAACCTTCGCGATCCTTTTGTAGAAAGATGACTTCCCTTTTGCCACTACTAGTAGACCTTCGGGCGCAGTAATATGATACAGTTAAACAAGCACTGATTTCAAGATATTTTTGAGAAACAATCGAGATTGAGATATGTATATTACTTATTACCGATATTATTATTATTGTTATCATTTCTCCACATTTGTAATGTTCTATTTAGGTAGGCCTAAGGACATTCATACTCACAAATTATATAATTCTATTGCTCACTCATGGTAAGATTGCTACGGATAATAATTGAATCGTGAATTGCAGAAACCCAAGTCACAATTTTACTCAAATTCAGTTTTTCATATGGTTGTAATATTCATACATAGGCCTTTCAAGTGGTGTAGAAATCCCACACGTCCAGTGCACATTTCACTGTGGTAATAAGTTACAGAGAATTGCAGGAACACCACAAATCCAAGGCATGCGGAATTTTTTGTAGAAAGTTAAAGAAAATTTTGCTTTTCCTTGTTTGATAGGTTTAAAGGAATTTGAAGAATTAAACATGCTATTCAGATAATTTCGCATTTTTTTTATAGCTGTGTACTTTTTCATTTGCTTGGCTTGAATATACATTTCAAGTTCTTTATAAGATAAAGCAACTGTCCATCTCCGTCTTATTCTCCTAAAAATTATTTTAAAGGAATCGAATGATTTTTACTAATCGTGAATTGGAGAAACCTCATATGTCCAGGCAATACAAATCCCCCTCCTCCCAGAAAACATCAAAGAAAATATTAAGATTCATATGTGTCAAACACTATAACTCATTATTAGACTATGCTTTAAAAATAATGAAAAAAATAGTAATTTCAAAATACCAAACGCTTTTGAAGATAATCAGTTTTTTTTTTGCCTTTGAAAAATTTACCCAAATGGACATGTGGGGTTTCTGCAATTTACGATTCAATTGTATACATTGATAGACTGGTGGTATTTTTGCAGTAACATTACAGGCTAAGGTCTGACCATTCAGCCAACACAGAGGTATGTATTATGGTGGAAATAAATAAAAAACAGAGTGAAACATGTGGTGAATGATATATATACCCCAATTGTTTACATTCGTCTCCTGTCACGACTAAATTAAATTTGATCTAAGAGCAACAACTTACAGTGTAAAACTACATCCATCAGGAACTTTTTTTTTGTTAAAATTATATTCTGTCTTAAAACTGACATTCTTCTTAGAAATTACTTCTCAATGAAATAATAATGCATGTGTACTTACAGTTGTTAAAAAGCCTTATATATAAATAACAACTTCTTTTCAGGTATATATTTTCATTTTACTAATAAACTGTATGCAGTATAAAGATTATACAGGACTTATACACCGTTGAAAAGTAAAACGTAACTAATAAACAGTGTATAAGCTATTCTATATATAAGAGGTGTATAATTACACATGATAATAGTTACACAACCTATCACCCTAGTATAAGCCTTGTACAGAAGGACAAGATGGCCGACTTCGTAAACAGCTGATCGTTTGTTTCCTGACTTTTTTTTTTTTTTTTTTTTTCGAAAAATGAGCTAAATATCTCCTTTAAAGAAAGTTATACAACCGAAAGTGTAGATTTAAAGGATTATTTAATAAGTACAGAGAACATTAAAAACATTGATTGTATAAATGATTGTGGCAATAGAAAAATCAAGCACTACAAAACTCGTTTTTATTCATTTAAATTTAACGACAAGAATTTTAATGGAAAATGTAGATAGATTCACCACTTGTTGCTAATATTGTAAAAGAACATTTGAAGCAGGTGGATCTGTAAGTTCTGAACTGCAAATTTTAATATCACATCGAAGTCTTCGCACATGAGAAAAAAAATGAAGTATTGACTTAATTTTAAATAGCCCTAGATCTATGAATACGGTTACTATATTATATATTCTGTGTCCGAATTCGATAAAATGAATGGGCCATGCCTTTTTTTTAAATATATTCTTCCCTGTCCTGTTGGGGTAGAGAATGAATTAAAACACGCTTGACTTTCGTTACTAAATGCACTTCTCTCTAAATCGAATAATTACAAATAATGATCACAGATACGTTGAATACAATTTTTTTTATAATTCTCTAGAAAAAAAGCTACACCAAAGAAGTCACAAAATGCTGTCGTTTTCATAAATATAAGAAAGCAGGGTTCTGGCTCGAGCGGAAATCTAAGTGCTTATAACTGTAAATTTAGAAGTTGAATATTGTAAGTGGTTAAATGGTGTTATTTCAGTATATAGGAAACAAACTTTCTATTTGCAATAAATTAATGAGAGAAAACTTGTCCTTTTCAGTAACCATTATTTAGACATTTATATCTGGAGTTTGACTGGTGTAATATGTAGCTAGTCGGCGATGTATGCAATGGAGGGGAAAAGGAACTGACCACCCCATTATCTTCTGACCTATAAGTATTGCCTTCTTGGTATCACTTGTGAGGTTCAGACCTCTCTTCGGATAGTTGACTAAACCATAATCTACAATATCTCCTTTTTGTCCTTATAGTCAGAATAAATACCGCATATATCTCGGTCTACTTATGATCAAAACATACGTTTTTGGTATTGTAAAATATTAGCTGAGTATTCTCATGACTTATTAATATAATGCCTACTATTATGAAAGACGTTTATTAATATACATAATTACATATTAAAGTATCGCATATAGTAACTTACTTAATTTTTCTGTATTGACCCAAATTTGAGATGTATTTTCTTCTCCCTTCCTATTTCTTTCTGTGTGAGATTTATACTCTAAACAATGCTCGATCTTACGTAAACAATAAACTAAACACTTATGTAATATTAATTATCGGGTTATACAAATCGAACGAGATTCAGTCGATATGTGATGAGAAAGAATTACGACGTAATAAAATGATGACTAAATTATGACGTATACTGTTTAACACGGTAGAGTAAAACGCCAGCTATATAGCGTTTATTGGTAAGAAAAATATACATGGCTTATGCAGATCTTGTTCTGTGTAAAACTATACCATAGTTTAACAAATCTATAAGCGAATTTTATTAGTAAGACTCTAAAAGTTAAAAATATAAACGATACTTACGAAGTTACTGCAAGTTCAGAATAATAAAGAAAATATAGGCCTATAATGTGTTATAGTGTCAAATCAACTGTAGGAGTACTTAGAAACAATTTTTTTTAAATAAGACAAAATAAATTTCCTTCAATTGTAACTCCGATTGTGTACTCGAAAAATGTCAGTTTCTTGTATGATTAAGTGCGCCTGGTGTTCTGTCTAATCTGCAATACATCAGACGTAATCGGTTTAAAATCAAATATTCGGCTGGATGCTCAACCTAGCCGGTTGTATATTCGACCGGTCGAATCTAAACCGGCTCTAAACTCCAATCTGCAGGTCCCTGATTCTCACTGTTTGTCCATTTAATACCGGGAGAAATCTGGTCGCCATCACTTCCATTTTACTCTCTTGTTAAAGATTAGAACCATTGAAATCTTCAAGTTATCATTTTCTCTTAAATACTCTTATTTTCCCGAAAAACATTCCTAATGCAGTGTATTTTAAATACAAATTGTGTTTGTTAAGAAAGTTCGTACGTACATAAATAACTCTTGCTGTCGCATTTTACCATTCCAAGTTTGTAAGTGTTTCTCGGTTACTAAGTAAGCTGATAATGTTAGATGAGAAACATGCTCTTAATTATTTTAGTGGGTTCTTAATAGAATTTTACATCTTCCGCAAAACGATTGAAATAATTCAAAAACACGTTATGTAATGACACGTTTTATATTCAGTTTTATAGCTTCCATTTACTTGTACAAAAAGCATTCTGTATTTATGTGCTAGCCGCTATCACTTTTATTTTAAATGGTAACAAATTCGACCATAAACCCAACAAAATCAGTTCCCGGACATGCACACGCACACAAAGCCAACCTGGGGCGACAATTGCAGTAGCAGTAATATAGTGAGGGTGTTGTATCTCGTAAATAAAAAAATTAAAATATCATTTCACTAAAAAATAAATTGAAACGATATCATATTATCATACAGTGTATAAATGGCTGTATATTATAACATTGATTGCTATTGCTATCAGTATTGATAATGTATGACTAGGACGAATTTAAAAATGCAATTTAATGGGCGTATATAAAAACACGACGTGTATGTAGGAATTCCCACCGGCACAATTTCTCGTGTATAACTGTGATTATTACAGGATTTAACAGAGTCTCCAGTTTTGCGAGTTCAAATAGCCTCACGGGTATGAGATGCAATGATAAAATGACGACTAACATTGGTATAAATGTAAACACATTCTCTATTCCACTAAAAACAAATACGCTCGATGTGTTTTTTATCAATTAGCGATCGTAGTTTGTCGAATGCATGTACATAAACGTCACTAGATTTTCCATAATTCAGTACAGAAACCGCATTACTCACTGGTGTGCTTCTATTATGGTTTAAATGTTATCACCTTTTTGATTTAGATTAATTAGGATTTTATCGTTTAATTTGTTCCGCGGCACTTTATCCTGGAGTGATTGTCCCGATTGTAAGAGATAAATAGTTATTGAATTTAAACTGCGTGTATAGACTAAACCTACGCTATGATTTCGTATAAAATTACAATCATCGGTGCATGATTTTCAAAGTAAGTCCATGTTTAAGTTCTTATAATTTGCATGTATTATTGTATATAAAATTGAGTCCTCTATATTGTCGAAATAGCTATAAAATTTGTTGCATAAATACAAAATTCTATCAGTAAAATTTCGTGTATGTAGAATAACAATTTGTACACTAGTTTTATGACAAAAAAGTCTAACCACATGGAAAATTGTCAGCTTTAAATTATTTGGTAGTTTAGGAAAAATTCTAATAGCTGTATGGAAATTAAGAATATATCTGTGAACAATATTATTTTACGTTGCGTTATCTAGCTACATTTCAAATCCATCCAGTCGTTTCTCTTCACTTCGGCGTAATGTCCACATTTCTACTCCATTTAACGCCACACTTCACATAAAGTACATCACTAGTCTCTACCTTACTCCTTTTTCCAAAGGTCCACAGAAGATGCTTATTTTTTTTATTAAAAAGCTCCTTTGCATTATTATCCTCCTTTTGACTTCCTGACAGCAGCTCATGTTACTACTGTAGTATAGGCTAGTACAGGAGGCTAGACCTGGAATGTGAGTTGCGCGAGAAACACAATGTTAGACAATCAGAAAGAGTTTGCTTTGCGAGAGGGGAGGATAGTTAATATTAAACTAATCTACAAACACAGAAGTCCAGTTCACACTAAAAACTTTTTTCCCCCCTCCATATCCACTGATGATAGGCTTATAGACACGGTGCGTGAAAGGGCCACAGGACAGGCCTCACCTCCTCTACTATACACCTCAAGTATTTGAAGCTATCCACTTGTTCTACTGTCTCATTTGAAATTGGCACGAACATTTTATTTACTTTTCTTCCGATAACCATGATCTTCGTCTTGTTTAGATTTAACTTCGTCCCAAACTGCTCATAGCTATCACTTAACTACATTAACATATTATCCTTTATCATCTCCTCTACAACGCCATATCATCAGGAAATATTAAAGCGTCATACTTTCTGATTCTTCCTCCTACTATCACTCCTCATATATTATGAAAAGAGTTCTTCACTAAATCTTTCAAGTAGATGTTGAACAGAATAGGCAATGAAGGACATTCTTATCGTGTACCTCTTCTTATTCCACTTTCCTCTGACATTTCTTCTCTTATCTGACTGTCACTCGTTGTTTCATATAAAATTACTTAATAGCCTCCTCTCTTTCGAATATACATCAGTTTTCTTCCGAATCCCCATACGTTTATTCCAATCCAATCTGTGAAAAGCTTCCTCATAAGTATCTTTTGTCGTTCGTAACAGTGCAGTTACATATCTCGAACCTTTTCTCTTTCTGCAGCGAAATTGTTCGTTTTTTAACTCTTCTTCCATGTTAGAATATAAACGTCGATTCAGTATTCACAGGATAATCTTCGCGGAGTGTGAAATCAGACTGATAGTCCTGAACTCAATTCATTTTTTGGAATAATTTTTCTTCGTTATTGGCAGCACCACCGTCTTCAGGCCATTCGCCTTTCTCATAAATTCCTTTGCATAATGATAGGATTTTCTTCTTGTCTTCACCCAAGTATTTGACTAATTCAATGGGGATTCTATCAACTCCTGTTTCTTTCCAATTTTTAATTTCCTTAAGCGCTATCTCAGCTTCGTACCTTACAATAGAAACTGATACGGCTGCTTCATCTTCTATAGCTAAGTTATCTGGCGATTCCCTGTCCCATCTATCTCTTCTACATATCCCGTCGTTCTTCTTATTGTGGTCATTGTAGTGATCCCTATCGTGATCCTCGTCGTGGCCATGTCGTGATCATGGTGGCCTCATCGCCTATATCATTTGAAAATAATATTGTTTTCCCCCTTTGACAACTTACTTTTGTGTCACACGGTGCCTTTCATGACTTCATGGAATATGTATACTCGTACTATTAATAGACAACAGGTAACATTTTGCACTGATGTGCAGGTTACTTTTGGGTAGGGTTGAGACAAGAGTGGGGGTTGGACGTGTACAGCCAGACTTTTTCTTACATGGCTGCAGCTATACTTGGAGAGAGTAGTTGAGTCACCATCCTCTGTGACTGCTTACCAGGCACGTGACTTGTTCCCCGCCGGAAGTACATAATGCTCACTTAGCTGGCGAAGCGTGTGGTGTCCAAGGCCATGTGACTTTGAGCGGATGAATTGTCTTGCAAGAACAGCAATTCTTAGAAATTTAACAAAAACTACATATGAAGGGTTCAGAGCCATAGTGGGCCAAGCGCCATTTATTAAAAATGAAGAAAGCAAGGATTAAAGTTAAGTGAATACCATATTTTAATGAAGATTGACATATCATTTAGTTTTGATCTGTATACTTTATATTACTTACTATATGTGTCCATTGAATTATGGTAATAACTCAATTTGTAACCCTTGTTATCTACGTCTTCAGTAAATGGCGCTTGGCCCACTATGGTTCTAAACCCTTCATATCTTAATGAAACTTAGTAATTACATGTGTCATGTTAGTCCTAATTAAGATGATTTACGCATGGTTGATCGTGCATATTTGTGCATATTTTGAAAGTTCGTGCATGTTTCGATTTTAAGAGCATTTTTATGCATATTTTTAATTTTTCTGTGGCGAAAACTGTTTCCTAGTTTCCTATGGTAAAACACGTAGCAATTATTTACTTTAGCTGACGGCGCGTTTTCTCGAAAAAAAATACTCAGAACTCCTTGATTTGACTCTGAAAGTACATACAAACTACTAAAATTGAGCGGAAAACAATGATTTTAATTTTATTCTGTTATATGATGAAGGATGGGTGGAGCGGAGAAAAATTATCTCCGGCACCGGTATTTGAACCCGGGTCTTCAGCTCTACGTGCTGATGTTCTATTCACTGATCCACTGATTCCCATTCCGATGGCGGATTAAATCCTCTCAGTTTAAGCTCCACCACCTCTTAGATTTCCTGTAGTAGCCTACCCTCATGCACTGCGTCACAGATGTGACAGTGGCACAATGTCCAACACATTAATGTGCAGAGGTGCACTCATTACGAGTGACTGAATGGCCGGGATCCGACGGAAGGAGCGCCATCTTAAATCACTAGGTGATTATTTTCGCATATCATATATTATTACGATGCACCGAAGTACGTATGATATATCCATGCAGAAATTCTGCGTCATCATATGATGAAGGATGGGTGGAGCGGAGAAAAATTCTCTTGAACCCGGGTCTTCAGCTCCACCCATCCATCATATGATGACGCAAAATTTCTGCATGGATGTATCATATGTACTTCTGTATATCGTAATAATTTATTCTGCTAGTTCAGAAGCGGTAAACTCGCATTGTAAATAGAGCAATCTATATAACAGGAACTAAGGCAATGGGGGAGGTTGAGCTCTCTGAGGGAAGCTGTTTCCCTGCCCCGTGTTGGTACTTATGACTTTAAGGCGTGTATTTTTGGCTAATTGACGAGGGGCTACTGAAGTTTGTGTGTTCGCTTTGATAAAGGGCGTTGTGATGTATTAAATGAGTTTGTATGCCATTTTGTCTTGTGTATATTAAAAACAGTGTTTTTTTGCTCAATTATTTCAACAGTGAGTACGTCTTGCACAAATCAAATCAAATCAAGGACTTCTGATACATTTTTTTAGAAAACATGTCGTCAGCGAAAGTAAATGATGGAACTGAGGAAAATTAGCAAAGCGCTTCAAGGATAAGGTAGTGATGTGGACGTTAATCCTATCGTCTTACCAGATTATACATTTTGTCTCTCACTTCATGTGATATAGAAAATTTTTTTCTATATATAAGTTTATTTTTACGGACAGGAGAAACAGGTTGGAACCTGAAAACCCGGAAAAGATTATTGTGTTACAAAGTTTTATACAGTGGCGAAAAGAATTTGCTGACTGTATCAAATTGGTTTCAATTAAATTAGATATAACCGATAAGGCAACAACTAAGAAATTAAAATGACTATGCTTTTCTTTATGACCAATAATTCAAATATTTCCCATTATATAGCTAGTGCTTTGATTTCCCTGGGATCCTATATCAAGATAAATTTGCCGGGTCTTCAGTTTTCAGTTCATATATAAGTGCATATTTCGGCACTTTGAAGTGCATACTTGCATGTATGTTTTACGGTTTTTATTGTATGAGTCATTTTCAAGTTTTGCAGCAATTCCTGTCCATGGCAAAATATCACTAGTATGTTTCATATTTACTATATCAATTAAATTTTAGAATAATCAGTAGGCAACAAAGAACAATTGGGACAACATTTTAAATGTGTTTCAAAGTATGGTATTATATCGTCGGCGTATAGGTGAAACACACTAAGTCGGAAATCGTAGTTTTTAGATAAAGACGATTGAATAATTCGTTGATATGTAAACTGTATATGCCGCTATATTTACAAACATTTCAAAAAACTTTCTTTGAAGGTGTCACCATAGTCTACTATATACAGTCACGAAGCTTGAGTTTTGAGGATGCTAGAAACAATAGACTGTGACGGTTCTATTTTGCATTGCCTGTAATGAGGCGATATTAGCGATCCTAGTGGTGAGCAACTACTTAATGTTTGCATATTTACTACGTATTGAGCTTCGCGACTGTATATACTAGACTGTGGTGTCACCGTGCATCTATATTAGTTGTAATTTGCAGGAAAAATTACTAATTGTTAATTATTTTGTGCTATTTATATTAAATTAATAAGAGATGTTGATAATTTAATGTCTTTCTCCTATCAGTGGACACTTAATGGACTATTTTAGGCAGTGGACATCTAATTTCAACAGTTGCTGTTGACTCTGCTGCTTAATAAAAATGGAAATTCCCAATGTTTTAGTGTTACTTTTCCTATAGTTACTACAATTTTATCCCAATATACTATGTTCGATATGTTCAGAATTAACAAAATTAGCTAATATATTGATATAATTGAAATTGTTTTGGTTCGAAAACTATTATAGAACCGGTAATTTATTGAGACAGTGAAAAGCTTCTCTTTCCAGATCCATTGGAAATAGAAAAGATTTAAGCGAATTACATTTAATTTAAATTATTTCTTTTGGAAACCAAATAACATATTTCATACCATTATTGATGATTCAGAAAAATGAAGAACAAAGACTCAAACAAAAATCATACCAAATAGAATGGAATAATGCTATTGATTCATTATTAACAAATTTTGTCACACATTGCAAGTCTAAATAAAAATATAATTATGTTTTCAATTACAGCATATTCCATTGTTTTTGGCTACAAGTCAAGAGTAGGAGATTTAAATTATGTATCCTTAGTGGCTCTCTCCTTATCAGCAGATTTTTCAATCACAGAATTGTCTTTCCTGGCTATATGAGAGTAAAAATTATCTTGCAATTTCTAGGCTTTTCATAAAAAGTACGTGTTAGGCTTGAAGAAATAAAAATTAAAGTAATTGCAAAATATTAATCAGAAAGTGACGAGGCTAACTGGTGCAACAGTATTACTCAAGCACTCTTCTGTGTAAGCTAACTTGTGCAACATTTTTACTCAAGAACTCTTCTTTGTAAACTAAATGGTGTAACATTTTTACTCAAGCACTGTTCTTTGTAAGCTAACTGGTGCAACATTTTTACTCAAGCACTCTTCTTTGTAAGGAAAATGTATTTCTTAAATATTCAGATTTAAATTCAAACATTTACTTTGGGACGATTTTCTGGTGTTGTGACTTGAGTAAGTAAGGAAACCATTTGTGTGAATGTACAACAGCGTCAATGTTTTGACAGCTAGTTTCATTTCTGGAGGGGTATTTTTTCCTTGTCTGTCACTGTTACTAAAATTCCCATTGTTACCTATCCCCAAAAAGTTTATGACAGTAATTATTGGTACGTATGTTTGAAGTGCATAGCCTTGCAAATTAATTCTTGGCACATTATGGTATTCTCTCCATTCATTCGGAAATAATATTGCTTGGAATTTGTACGTTGATTTGCTCTATCATTGCGGAGTCTACGCTCTTTAGGTATATCAATGGCTACGTTATTTAAATTGAAATCATTTTGTCTGTCACAATTTAGCTCTCAGAATTGTTTGCAATTTTCATTGAATTAAGAACTTAATGTTGGAATGATTTTCTAAATAAGAAAAACAATATTATGTTTATATTTTTCTCTTTCTAAATTTGTGTTCTTCAGCCTTTTGTTTGTTAACACGTCAGCTATATCAAGTACAGAAAAATAATTATTCTGATAACAACGCAATAAACTATCCTCAATAAAAATATTATTATTACTGTTATTATTATTATTATTATTATTATTATTATTATTATCATTGTCATTACCATTATAGCTGTTTTCACATGTCTTGGAATCAGTTTCCTAACATGATTTATAATATGTCCTTCCCTTTAACTTTGGAATTTTTTATTTTGTCTTCCTTCTTTTCTTTCATCTTCCGCTTCTTTGGACATTGCATATTTGGATCTGGTTCATTTTGATGATCATTTATTTTTGTAAAATAGAATTATATAAAAAAAATAAGAACGACAATAACAGCTAATATGGCGATTAAAAAAACAAAAGAAGACATCACTAATCCCATCTCCTTGGTATTTTAAAACAAAGACCGGAAAAGTTTGTGACTTGTCCGTCTTTTGCTAGAAAGACGTTGGAATAATCCGCTTTTTACAGATACGCTACATTTTCAAACACTCATTTCAGTGGCACAAATCCGGTTTTTGTAGAAACTTATTATGTCAGTAGATGCCGCTTTAAATGAATTGAAGAGAACTGTACTATTCTCAAAATTCGAATTTTTAAACTTGTTCGGTTTTTGCTATCAACCCTTCAATTACTCGTACATAATTGTTGCAAACTAACAGCGCCTTACTGAAGCAATATGAACTTAAATGTCCTTCATTTGTAGCTAAAAACTTAATTTGTAGCTGGAAACCACCCAAGGTCAAAAATAGCACTGTCTAGTAGTACACTTCTAAGTTGTTATTATTATTATTATTATTATTATTATTATTATTATTATTATTATTATTATTATTATTATTTTAAATTTGTGCTCTAAGTAAATTTTCTGGTTTAAGTAATAGTAGTTCATAAGAATTAACGTCTTAATTTAAAATGAGTTGTGTAATGACTATAGAAAGGTCAGAAAGTTTATGCTGTAATCAATTTTATTATAACGTTTCATTGTTCACAAGAGAAGTTAATATGATTTACTTCTGTAGGCCTAACTATTGCATGAAAAAAAAACTAGTTTCGTTGTTGTTGGTACATAGGTTACCTTTCTTTTCAGAAGATGATTTACGAGTTACATGGGAATATATATAAATATTAGTGTTCTTAGTCAAAGCACTATGCAGTTATTTGTACGTAGTTTGTAGTGATATTTACGTTATGTGCAACCCTCCCCTTCGCACTGCATGCTCTCTTCTCCTACATCAGACCAGGTACCCGCGGTAGAATTACAGTGCTCGCGAGTTCCTAGACGTGCACTGAAGTATGACAAGGCTGGCCTAGTACTATTTCAGCAATAAATTTCAATAAAGCAATTTTATTACGGTATCAAAAATGGACATGGCTCATTAATTTTTTTCACGAAGGCTTCACGAGAACATACATCATACTCGACAAAAGAAATTCTGTTCCCGCAGCGGAATAAATATTCTACTTCATGAATTCTATTCTATTCGATGCGCCGCTTTCTGCTATCTTCCATTTATATACATTTACTTACTTATGGCTTTTAAGAAATCCGGAGGTTCATTGCCACCCTCACATAGCTCGCCATCGGTCCCTATCCTGAGTAGGATTAATCCAGTCTCTACCATCTTATCCTACCTCCCTCAAATTCATTTTAATATTATCCTTCCATCTATGTCTCGGCCTCCCTAAAGGTCTTATTACCTCCGGCCTTCCAACTAACACTCTATATACATTTCTGATTTTGAGATTTTAAATACATTATGAAGAGAAATTCTGTTCAATTCGATTCCACCAACAAAAGTGGGAGCAGGATTTTAACCTTCTTACTAGAACATTCCAACAAAATCTCATTACGTCCACCTTGATGCTTTGCCTACTCTCATAAACAACAATGTCAACAACCATGGCTCACTTTAAATTGCCAACAAACATTACAATCTGTATTGGAAATTACGAGTTAGAAAAATTTGGAAATGAAGTAATATTAGTCAGCTTTCATTCATTCATTCATTCATTCATTCATTCATAGTGTTATGTCCAAGGGCAGATCTTTCACTGCAAACCTAGCATTCTCCAATCTTTTCTATTTTCAGACTTTCTCTTTGTCTCTGCACATGATCTATATATACGAAGCACGTCCATAAAGTAACTTTCTCACTCGTCCCACAGCTAGCAAACCATATATTGCGCGAAGCGACTGCGTGTACGTGATAGAGTAATGTCCTGGCATGGCGTGTGCGCTAGCGGAACTTCCCGAGTGCTCTCAGTAGCGTCGTTGCATTGGTTGAAGATGGACGTTCCTATTCCCGCTCCCGCCGCGTGAAGTGCTGTCAGTGATAAAGTTTTTGAATGTACAGGGCATAGCGTCAATTCAAATTGATCGTCAGCTGTGCCAGGTCTATGGGCAAGCAGATGGTGCGTTGCTGCTATAGACAATTTTCAGCAGGACGCCAAAATGTGCATGACGAGGAGCGCAGTGGGAGGCCAACCATCATCACAGACGACCTTGTGGAGCAACGCACCATCTGCTTGCTCATGACGTTAGGCCCATAGACCTGGCACAACTGACGATCAATTTCAAACGGCGCTATGCCCTGTGCATTAAAAAAATTTATCACTGACCACACTTGATGCGGCGGGAGCTGTAATAAGAACGTCCATCTTCAATCAATGCAACGAAGCTACTGAGTGCACTCGGAAGTTCCGCTAACGCATGCGCCATGCCAGGACATTACTCTATCACGTACACGCAGTCGCTTCGCGCAACATATGGTTTGCTAGCTGTGGGACGAGTGGGAAAGTTACTTTATGGACGCGCCTCGTATCTTAATGTCGTCTATCATCTGATATCTTCTTCTGCCTTGAACTCTTCTCCCGTTCACCATTCCTTCCAATGCATCCTTGAGTAGGCAGTTTCTTCTCAGCCAGTGACCCAACCAATGCGTTTTACTCTTCCTCATCAGTTTCAGTATTATTCTTTCTTCACCCACTCTCTTCAACACAGCTTCATTTGTTATTCTGTCTGTTCACTTCACATGTTCAATTCTTCTCTATATTCACATTTCAAATGCTTTTAATCGCTTCTTTTCGCTTTGTCGTAATGTCCATGTTTCTGCTCCATACAATGCCACACAAAGCACTTCACTAGTCTCTTCCTTAGATCTTTTTCCAAAGGTCTACAGAAAATGCTCATTTTTCTATTAAAATATTTTTTTGTCATTACTATCCTCATTTTGACTTTCTGACAGCAGCTCATGTTACTGCTTATAGCACATCCCAAGTATTTGAAGCGGTCCACGTACTCTATTGCTTCATTTAGAATTTGCAAGTTTACCTCCTTTATTTTTCTTCCTATGACCATGGTCTTCGTCTTGTTTGCATTTATCTTTATCCCATACTGCTCACAGCCGGGTATGGATTATTACGTGTATTTGTAATTTTAATTAATTTTTCTAAAATTAATTATATTTGAATTTCTATTAGATTAGTCGGTGGTGTAATTGTTAGTTTAATTTGTATACGTCAGACGGATTTAAAGTCTTTAATTGCTTATGCCTCTGTAGCTCAGCTGTCATTTAGCTCCAGTAGCATACCCTTAATATCATCTCCTCTTCTGCCAACAGTTCATATCATCAGTAAATCCTACACTCTTTCTTCTTCTTCTTCTTCTTCTTCTTCTTCTTCTTCTTCTTCCTATTTTCACTCCTCCCATGTTCTGAAAACAGTTCTTCACTTAATCCTCCAGACAGATGTTGAACAGGGTAGGTGATAAAGGGTATCCTGGACGTACTCCTCTCCCTATTTCATTTCCGACATTTCTTCTAGTATCAGCTTATAATATTTAATTTTAATAATTATTACAAAGCCAATTACAGAAGACACTGTCTAGACCGTGAACTAAAAGTGACATTATTATTATTATTATTATTATTATTATTATTATTATTATTATTATTATTATTAGCTACAGCAGCAGAATTCAGCAGCAGGTTTGTTGCTATGGATATCGTCAAGAAAGAACAATAAAACATAATCAGCTACAAATAATGAAACATAAAAATTTCATGTATATTTAATATACATAAATGCATACATAAAAGTATAACAATCAACAAAATCAGAACAAATTAATCTGATCAGGTTGAAAGTAAATTATTCATTGATAGATTAGTAAGAATTATTAGAAAACCATTTATGTAATACTTTTTTAAATTGAACAAATGTTACCTCCTGTGGTAACCTACTTATTGAATATAGAAGTGGAAATAGAATTACTATTGCACAAACTTTTCGATTTGGCTAATCTTAAATGAAGCTCAGCATGGTAATAATTTTATTATCTCTAGTGGGATAACTGTGAGAAACAGACATGGTATTAAAACTACTGAGATTCTGAAATTTGTTGAAGATGATTTTTATTTCCATATCTCTACGTGATGCTGGTATTGACGATGATACTGATGAGTTTATGATTGAGTTGTGAAGTGTTACAATGGTTGTTATTAAATTTAAGATTCGTAGTTTCATGATTCACACAATGCGGTAGGTTCAAGATGATAAACTGAAGTTTGCCATTCTTTTTATATTTTAGTGGCTTGTCAGATTAAATGAAATTGTACTTCGGCGTTGGCTAGCTAATTGAAGAGGTGGATTCCAAACTAGCCTAAGTCCAAATGACAAAATACAAGGAAAGAAAATTGATAAAATAAATGTGACGCCCTTAGATTCGTTTGAAGAAACATATGCAGACACTTTGACGCCCTTAGATTCGTTTGAAAAAACATATGCAGACACTAAGTCAAGACTTAGAAGAGCCTGTTAAACTTACACAGTTATACGGGGTGTAAGGGATATAAGTGCCGTCCTTTTCACAGTCGTCGGGGACGGTCTACAGGATCAGAAAATGTCCATACAACATAGGGTAAAACTCAATAGTTTTCCAAGAAAAAATATTTCTTTTCTTATTTTATTTGCGTTATACTGCTTATATCGTTAGTAAAAATAAGGAAACAAAATTACATCAGTAGGTATATCTAGCAAAGAGTTAATATTAGTTTAAATAAATATTTGTATGCTCTATTACGTTTTCGTGAAATTAAATAAAAATGCATGCTTACATTTTTTAATATTCTGGCGTGAGAGACGTGGTAACCTTCAGCAGGCAGTACTCCGCACAGACGTAAGTACGAGTCAGCTGAGTTCAAGCTCAACTGCCGAGCGGATGCAGTTCAGTACAGGGTATTCGATAAACAACTTACAATGTCATTCACAGTTTAGGAATATCATATGTTATTAATTTATGGCGAAAGTCGTCGTAATTCAAGTGAGGCAAGAAAGATGTACCATCAACGGTTTCCTCAAAGAAGGTTACCTCATCGGCGAAGTTTTATAGCAGTTTCTCACAGATTATTAGAAACTAGAAGTCTCTTACTCCGTTTCGAAAATCACAACCGGAAATTTGTTTAAAAATGAAATTGTTTTACGGAAGCGGGAGAGATTGAAATGTTGCATTAGAAAAAAAAGTTCGTGTGATTCTGTGCAGAAAACCATTATTGTTTATTTTTTAGACCTACAATTAAACAATGAATTAATATTGTTACATAAAATGTAAATTTACCATAATGTTCTATTAATGAGATTGAAAGTTTGTATATGCTGCTCGTTTTATGTAAACAACAGTATTGTCATGGTCCGCTCCTGCATTAGAACAGAGCATCTGTTTTGTATCGGTATGTCTGTACCCGCTTGAGCTGTACTGTGTACTTCTAAACCCACTCCTCCCCTCTTAAGCTGTACTTTATACTTCTAAACCCCCTCCTCTCCATCCAGCAACGTTGAAAAACGTCTAATATTGTAAATTTTAATAATTAGTTAAATATTGCAATTAGACATTCTTTTTTCTTATGACATGAATAATCATGAGTTAAAATAATGACACTTATACTCCTTACACTCTGTATATAGGCTTGAAAAATATAAATTAAAACGTTAATAAAGAAAGTTAAAATCTTAAAAAATGACTTAAGACACTTTGGAATCCACCTCTTCAATAATTGTGAATGACAGACCAAAACAAAGTGTCTGAGAATCTTCCTGGACCTGCTGGAATCGATGAAATTAATTGTGAACATCGCTTGTCTGTGTGAAAGAAGTTAGCCTTGAAATTAATAAAAGATTAATTTGCACTAAACTATTTATTTAATTATTTCCTCGTTTTCAGTGCAAATTATTAGAGAAGTAAGGAATAATTAAGTCCTAATATTCGAACACAGTTACAGCCAGACGAATCAGAGTTATTATTATTTTTTTTATCATTTTATCGAATGAGGGAGAAATTTCCATAAATCTGCAGACGAGGTCGTTCTAACGACAAAAATCCGTCTGTTTCATGGGAGCTGCTGCCATCTGTCACGCGAGACCCGAAGTTCTGGGATTCTTGCAGGTGCATTTCATTGCACCGAAAGATATAAAACATCGCTTGCCAGCGATTCATCCTGCTTTACGTGCATTTCATTTTAAACTATTGTAGAGTGGAATAAAATCTGTGACCGCATAAACTCAGTATGCATGTAAAATAGGTATTCCATACCGAATTCTCTTTAAGTGCAGGGGTTTCATTTCTGTTATACAATGATTAGTTGTTGTATGAGAGAAAGATAAGGATGCCATCCGATGATTTTTAATTGGTTTATTTTACGACGCTTTTTCAACTGCGATGGTTATCTAGTGCTGAGTGACGTGAAGGTGGTAAAGCTAGAGAAATGAGCCCAGGGTCCAGTGCCGAAAGTTACCCAGCATCTGTTCTCAATGGGTTGAGGGAAAACCCAGGAAAAAACCTCATACAAGTAACTTATTCCAACTAGGATTTGAACCCGAGCCCGCTCATTTCACGGTCAGACATTCTACCCGTTACTTCGCGAAATTGGATTAACCGGTGGTGAACGATGTGGCAGATGTGGGAGGTATAGAATTGTACTGTCAAGTTGCCAATTATTTCTGCCACCTTAATATAATTTTTTTTCTCGTCGATCTATGAATTACACCTCACGAGTGTATACTGCCAGTGTTAACGAGGTATTCATCTATCATATCATCGGATAGATAGTTGTGAAACGAAAATAATGAAAACTAATATAAAAGAGTATGATTGAAGCCTGTCTCGATGACATATTATTTATAACATCTATCTAAATAGCTGTGCAAAAGAAATTAATATTTCTGTACCTCTGATTGTGACAATATTAGCGACACAGCTGTCATAAAAATACAGTTTAATTAAGTTCTTTGCATTATACCGGATGTAGACACGAACTCCAGAATTTTACTGATTACTGGATTCCTGGAATACAAATAAATTATTTGTGTTAATTCTGAGGAAATTGTGACGAAGTTATTAAAAAAAAAATGTGTCGGTTGAAAGCAAGGGAAACGCTGTTGTACATCCTCTCTGTCCTCACAAGTGTTACTTCAACTTGCAAAAATTTTGATCCTCCAACGTATAAGAAATGCTTTGATGGTTCCGTAACTGTTCTGTAAATTCTTTTTCTTCCACCACATGCCTCAGATAGACAATCCCGCCTGCTTTTATTGCAGCGTACAGTGCTTTTTTCTGTTTTCCATTATTAATTCCTTCCTTTTAGCTTCATCATTAACATCATCGTCATCATCATCATCATCATCATCATCATAATCACCATCAACTACTTCAGGGTTTGGACATCCTGACTCGTTCTGCTCCCCTTTGGGGTATGTACTCGTAGGAGACCGTCTCTCCAACAATTTCTTGGTCTTCTTACATTTCTTCGACTCGAAGGTCTATAAAAAACCATCTTTTTAGAGTTGTGATTCTCGGTTATTCTTTGTATGTCTTGAAACCAGTAATTTTTTTCTCTTTTCTGTCTTTTCGTTTAAGTTATATATTTGTAATTGATTCCCAATTCAGTACTCTTTTTATTTCTTAAAGAAACTCCATCTATCGCCCTTAAAAATTTATTTTGGTTGATTCAATATTCCTCTTGTCGGATTTTGTTAAAGGCCACGTCTTTGGACTATATGTGAGTATTGGACTGCCACCGTTTTATAAAATTTTAATTTGGTTTCTTCAGTCGTTGTACTTAAAATTCTTATTGTACCACAGATCTGTCGAAGTCTTCCTAACTTCTCCTATCCATCTTTCGCCAATACGTATAATATCGTGCATCCCTGATAGTTAGAATAAGTCACTTTTCAAATATATTTTATCTCTTTTCATGCGACTTAGTTCATGGAGGTGGCGGCTTTTTAGTCGTCCAGAACAGCATGATTCATTCGCGCTTCAGCAACGTTGCCTAATTATATTGCTAAAGGGGGACGATGAGAAATAACATTGTTACTGAATTGCCTATAACTTTCACATTTTGGAACCTAGGACCTCAAAATTCGAAATATTAGTTGAAACAGTGTTTTCTTTACCTTCAGATTTTCCAGAATTTTTTAATAATAATTTTTATTTTTCAAAATTTTCATTAAAAAATTACAAAAATGGTATACCTTTTTCTAAAAATTGCTAAAGAAATGAACCTAAAACTTTGGACATGTGTTACTAATACCTAAAGTAACATTTTCCTGCAACAAAATATTTTATTTAGGCTTTATATTATTAAAAAAAATATTGGTATGAAACACTTCTTGTTTTATGCAAATCTAGTCTTTCAAGTGAAGCTCCCTGTAAAGCAGATTTGAATAATTTCAAGGGAAAAATTGTCCCGGGGCCGGGTATCGATCCCGGGACCTCTGGTTGAACGTACCAGCGCTCTACTACTGAGCTACCCGAGAACTCCAACCGGCACCGTCTCAACTTTTCCCTTTTATATCCACACAACTCGCGTGGGCTGACGAAACGCCAGAGACCCACAACGAGTGCACACAATCTCTGTGTGACTGCTTTACAGGGAGCTTCACCTGAAAGAATAGATTTGCATAATATATACGTTACTGTGTACGTTAACATAAAACCACAATTCCAAGTCACACAGAGATTGTGTGCACTCGTTGTGGGTCTCTGGCGTTTCGTCAGCCCACGCGAATTGTGTGGATATAAAAGGGAAAAGTTGAGACGGTGCCGGGTGGAGTTCTCGGGTAGCTCAGTAGTAGAGCGCTGGTACGTTCAACCAGAGGTCTCGGGATAG
The DNA here is from genome assembly GCF_040183065.1 of Periplaneta americana. NCBI lineage: Eukaryota > Metazoa > Arthropoda > Insecta > Blattodea > Blattidae > Periplaneta > Periplaneta americana. The sequence goes on from NC_091121.1 coordinate 109,551,923, forward strand.
ATACCCGGCCCCGGGACAATTTTTCCCTTGAAATTATTCAAATCTGCTTTACAGGGAGCTTCACCTGAAAGACTAGATTTGCATAATATATACGTTACTGTGTACGTTAACAGAAAACCACAATTCCAAGTCACACAGAGATTGTGTGCACTCGTTGTGGGTCTCTGGCGTTTCGTGAGCCCACGCGAGTTGTGTGGATATAAAAGGGAAAAGTTGAGACGGTGCCGGGTGGAGTTCTCGGGTAGCTCAGTAGTAGAGCGCTGGTACGTTCAACCAGAGGTCCCGGGATCGATACCCGGCCCCGGAACAATTTTTCCCTTGAAATTATACTTTTTGTTTTATTTTTCTAAGTTTTGTAATGTATAAATCTCACAAACCAAAATTTTGTTGAAGGGAATTTATTATAGATAATACAGTTTTAAGCTTGTGTGCAAAATTTCAAATTTTTACTCCTAATGGTTGCAGAGAAAAAGGTACATAAGCATTGAGAAATGTAAGTTACGGGAAACGACGATTGAAGATAGTACCACGAGTATATAATCTACTATCTCACCTCATACAGTGCATTCATTGTTTTCCATATCCATAAGGAAGTAGTAAGCAACAGCCTTCCTAGCAGTGGTCAGATAGTTTGTCTAAATTACAAGAAAATTTCTATAACAGAAAGTCCAAAATGGTTACCGAAAGGGGGAGAGGCACATTTTAAGTACCACTTAGCTTAGGTCGTTCTAAATTAAATATTACGTGCTGGGTTCCGGTAAATACTATAGATTATGTTTTTTTAAATGTATATGTTTTGACGGTAATTACTAGTTAGTTCCTATAATTATTTATACATTTCTTTTTGGAGTTATTTTCTGAAGAAGCTAGTATAACTTGATCACCTGCAATTAACTTACCACAGCTAACAGTGACGACAGACGCGAAATTGTGACAAAAATGCAACTAAAAGATAATTAATTCTCATTTCATTTACCACAAAATGTTATTCTAAGTAGTGGGTAGCCTTATCTAACTTCATTGTTTACCGCTGTTAATAGATATTTCACTAGTACATATTCCTTCGTCATTGTGTGTTTCGGTATCTACTCTGTACTGCACTTGTAATATGGGTTGGATATCCTCCATCTTTTAGGATTTCGCATAATTTTGGACGTATCTTATCAAATGCCTTCTCGTAATCCACAAACAGCATTCGGTTTTCTTGGTTTTACAGTCTTCTTTTTCAATCAATTGTCGGGGAAGATTACGCAAGCACTACTAAAAAGGTTTGGAGAGGCATACGGATTAATGGTTATAATGAATAGGCCTAGTATTTTTTTAGGAACTCATGATGTCATGTGCACTTTAAACGTGAACTGATTTCGAAGGCCGACGGCAGAATTAGTATTTGGTTTCAATTCTGTTAATGAATGCGTATGTAGAACATCGATGGCCAATTCATTCTAAAAAATGAAGCAAGCCTGTTTACGTAGGCAACAGACGTTTGTTTTATCATTGACTAAAATTAATGAGCATGCATAGCGAACCCTTTTTGTTAGGATATTATTAATGAGGTAAACATCACCTAATAGCTCGATATTAACCTGCATACTCCTACATTCGTTTAGTTATGAAATATCTAATATTGATAAACGAGAGGAGGGCCTCTCTTCATTATCACCATCACGATAATCATTATTAACAATAATGTAACTCACTAGTTGACTCGATTTGAGTCCTTATAATTGTGATGACTATGGAACGGATTTTTATGTGCTAAGAACTTGAAAAATATTTATTTTCTTACGTAGTAAAAAATGCAAAATATGCATAAAAATTGTAAAAATATTTTGTTTCAATATTACAAAATGTTAAGTATACTCGATCACAACACAACAAGCTAGAAATTCAATTTCACATAATATCTCTGTATTCTTCATTTTTCACTGTTTCTACTTCTTGTCGCTTGAAGCCAAGGGCTGCCGAACTATGATTTCTTTTAAATATAAATTAGAAGAAAAAATATCTTACAATGAGTTGATAGTCTTAACGCGTCATAAACATTTATTGCAATGTATTTCACTGTATATATTTTTACCTTTGTTTCTTATTCTTATTGTTGTTGTATATACTTAATTCAATTGTCTTTATAATGTTATTATGTAAATAGTATTTTGTTCTAATTTAATGCCCATATGTTTATCGCAGTGTTCATTTTTGTGTACTCTTTATTCAAATGCTTGTTTATGAATTTATTATGTAAATCGTGTTTATCACTCTTAACACCAGTATAATTCCACTGGGCCTATGTTTGTTTTTTATTATGTACATTTTACTCAATTGTCGGTTTCCGGTTTAATTATGTGAATTCTACTTGCCTATAATTTAATACAAATGTGTATTTTAATGTGTTTATTTTTATTTTTATTCTGTACATTTTATTGAATTATCGGCTTCTGATTTTATGTGATTATATTTGATTCTAACAACATTAATATTATTCCACTGTGTTTAATTTTTATTTAACTACTTATTTTGATCTCATTATGTTAATCGTATCTGTATGTAATTACTTAAATCCGATTCAGTTGTATGTTCAATTATGTAAGTAAGTTTTAATCCTGGTTGAGTGTAAGAGAAGACCCTAGGGCCTTCACTCTGCTAGGTTAAATAAAGGTTTATTATTATTATTATTATTATTATTATTATTATTATTATTATTATTATTATTAGTGTTGTTGTTGTAAAAGGATCACTCACCAAGCAAGTTGAAACAGTGGAGGGTTCAAATAGCTCACTGCAGCAATGAACAATGAAGACGTTCTAAAGCTGCGTAATATTCAGAACTTTGAAATTGGGGTATGTGAAGAGGAAGCTGCTTCACCTGAAAGAATGTACCTAGAAGTTGCACGTGAAATGATCATTCTATGTTTATTACCTGTTAAATGTTGCAAGACTTGAGATCGCTGATCCGCATAATTTACAGACTTGTCACAGTTTTGATAGAATAGAAGTTTTCCCGTCACTTGTAAAAAATCTACTAAGTTCAATAACATATTGGTGCAAACGGGAATGAACACTTGAATTCACTTTCGACATTATATCACCAGTCACTTTACTTATGTAACAGTACCGGTACTGCATAAACGATCTGAATGAATGAAGCCAACGCCTCTGACTGGAGAATATTCGAGTTGAATGCATTGCATAAGCCGTCATTTCATAATAAGGGATTCTCCTTCGAGAGTGCGAGATAGCACGTGCAGTCATGGTCACGATGCAACATTTAGGAATGGAATTAATTCACATTGTGTTTTCATTAATATGTAGTATGTACGAGTTTTTGGATTGAATTAAAAAATAAGAACAAAGAAAAAACAATTTATGTGTTTATAGCTAAATTATTAAAAATATGTATTTACGTAAAATATTATAAAATATGTATTTTTATTGAAATAAAACTTTATATACAAATGACCGTGTTATTTACATAAAAATCCGTTCGCTAGTGATGACTGATCATCAAAGAATCGGGACACTTACTAGAACTTATCGGTTCCACGTTGAAAGATCATTGGGCTATTAAATACTTTTTCTGTGTTACTTTTGTCTCGATGACAGCTTTTATTAATTTTGCTTATACAGAGCGAGGCAGAAGTCATGTTACATAAGAAAACTGTCTCATGTATTCTTCCACTCTATTGAATAATGAAGGCAATTTTTAAATTAATGGCGAAGTAAATGTGCAAAATTGACGGCATTGGATTGATACCAATCCCAATTGGATGAATCCGTTGAAAATGCAGAGGGCAGAAAGATTGATGGTTTGGTGTGACATGTGGATAGCGACAGTCATTGGGTCTTTTTTTTTTATCGAAGGTAATCTCACTGCTGAAGGTACAATGAAATGCTTGAACGGAGTGTTTTCCGAGCATCCTGAACTACAGAAGTCATATCTCTTAGATATTGCGATTGATGCGTTTAAGGGGTCTGTTTCTATATTAAGAAATAATTTGTTTGGCAGTAATTATAAATTTTAATACCTTTGTGTAAAAGGAAATCATACTTTTTCGTTTCTGTTACTTTTTGTAGTTTCTTTTATATATTCGAGCTATAATTTTTGTATTTTTATATTAGACTTTTATTATTTTGTTATAGATTTTCATGTTGTTTATAGGCCTATCACTTTGTCCATGTGGCAGCTCTCGAATGAGGGAAGTTTCGTAAATAAAATTAATCAAGGAAATTTTCCCAACATGTTTCAACAAGACGGCGCCTCATCTCATTACGGTCATCAAGTTCGTTTGTGGTTAGACAAGAAGTTCCCAAGAAGGTGAATAGGTTGTCGAAGTCCTGTCAAATGGCCACCACGGTCGCCAGACCTAACATCACTAAATTTTTACTTATAGTGATCCATGAAGGTCAGTGTGTACGGTGAGCAAATTAACAGCATGGTCCACTTCATAGAAAGAATCACAGATGCCATGTCACAAATCATCTCCACACAACAACACAAGTTTTACGCGACTGGGTGCATCGAACTGTGGTATGCATTCTAGCAGTTGATTCTCATATTGAACTTATCTGTAACTGTTCTTATGTAACCGGACTTCTGCCTTATCTTGTACATGCATACCTTAACATTTGTTTTAAGCGTGTATTAATCGAATCATGTTATATTTTAAAGCTTAATTTAGAACTGGAGTTGTTTTTACTTCGTTTACGTTTTTGTGTTTCTATTATGAACGTTCCAATGTTTTTTTAACTTGGTTATTTAACGACGCTTTATCAATTACTGGGTTATTTAGTGTCGATGGAATTTTTGATAGCGACTTGATATTTAGGAAGATGAGGCCGAGAATTCGCCATAGATTGCCTGACATTCGCCTTACGATTGGAAAAAAACTCTGAAAAACCAACCAGGTAATCAGCCCAAGCTGGAATCGACCCCATGCGCGAGAGCAACTCGAGATCAACAAGCAAACGCTCTACAGCTTGAGCTATAACGGTGGCTATTCCAATGGTACCAGCTCTATTTTAATTAATTTAATTTCTGTGGCATTCATGTTTTAATTATATATATATGTATATATATATATATATATATATATATATATATATATATACACACACACACACACACACATACACCGTAAATGTATGACCTAACATTTACCGTTAGAGTGCGGTAAAACCCTAAAATACCTTATTAGATTCATACATTTTGAACTTTTACCAAGAAATGTTGGTAAATCTTAGGATTTACTAATGCGAGCTGGTAAAAGCTAGATCGAAGGATCCAGAACAAAGAATCCTGTCTCCGTTGTTCAGGTTCAGATATATTTGCAGGATCGATGAAGTGAAGGGTTCCGAGAGGCTGCAAAAGAAGGTCTTGAAATGGTAGCGAAGAAAATGAAAGCAGTCATTTGTAACAAAATTCCAAAACTTTCAGTCGGACAGAATTTGAGAATCAAAGTACCGGATGTAGACCGGGCAAAAATTGACACAAAATCAATAATAGCAGTGGTCATAAATATTCAAGATGACGAGTTTTATCAACTTGGTACCAAAGCTGGCAAACTGAAGTCATTGTACACTAGGAACCAATAATTGTATATTATTTACATTGTGCAAAGAAAATTTTATCGTGTACGGGAAGTGGTTGGCAAACTATCTTTCGTTGGAGGACAAGGTCTCAAAAAGTGTAATTATTTACTTTTAATATGGAATATGTGTATTATACTCATATTGGAATGTAAGAATATTTCAGTAACTTCAATTTAAAATAAATACTAATTATTTCAGTCATTGCTGAGGTGATTTTTATTTATGCTTTTAAATAGAGCCTAAAACAACAATAATAAGATGAATAGGAAATAGATATGTAAAAGTGCGAAGAACGGCAAATCTTAGTAAAGATTTTTTTTTATTAAATGAATACGATTTTACTACAACTGATCGGTAAATACTTACAGTAACATATATGTATATATTCTTTCGATTTTTTCTTTATCCTGTTTACACATAAAAGCATTAACATTCAAGTGTTCAAAGTGAGGTACATTTTTCTATGTGTAAATAATATTATAGAATTATTTAAATTAAGAGTGAGGTGTGTCTCTAAAAACCGTCGCTTTCATTAGTTAATGATTGAGCTGTTATGACAATAGTTTCCGAAGTAGTTTAGAACAATATTAATAATGATACTACTACTGCTGCTGCTGCTGCTACTAGACTATTTATTCTTTTTTTAGTTTGGTACTAGATTCACTCTTGAGAGAATTTTGAACAGAAATTACTTTTATAACTTTGAAATAAATGATCACTTATAGATATTCGGAATTTTAATGCTTTGGAAGTTCTTATACATTATGCCGATTAGATGTCATTATGGCTTTCCCTAAGTAATTACTTTGCTGTTAATATTTCTACAAATCCTTATGAAAGAAACAAATAACACATTGTGATTGAAATTGATTTAATGAAATATAATTTAAGCAAAAAAAAAAAAAATACGAAGGAACAATGTATGAGATGTAGTTATGAGCATTTATTTAACTGCCTATAAAATGAATATTCCGAAGCAAATACCATAGCAGGCTTAATAAGAAGTGGAGCTAAGCAAGTCTACAGCCATAACAATAATTACTTCTCGTAAACTTCAAATTGCCGTAACAAAGTTCACTGGCTACGTATTTCACTTTTCATTAAATCATAAATTCAGTTCTCTAAAAAAAGAAAACCTAAAAAAGTTTTTATATTAGCCGCAGGTGGTATATGGTTGGAGCATGGTATGTGATATATTTTATAACGTACGGTAGCTGCAATCAAACACAAGTGTTGGCTAAAAAGTCGAGTACAGCTGCAACCATAATATTATTAGTCCTTTGACCTTTATGGGTTATAGCCAAGTTGAACGCCTTTATAACCGCAGAGCAGTACGTACAAGGAAAATGTATCTTTTTACAATCCAATATGTTTCTGTATTTCCTTCAATATCACATTTATAAATGTTAATGAAAGCAATACGAAGAGCAGAAACACGTGGCTCAAAACCTCGTAACAGATTTATTGGTGAAGATTCATGTCTAACGAATCATTCTTAATGCACTAATCTAACCAGTATCACTGAACATTTTAGTAATCGGATTTAAGATTTTCAGGTTCTTACACATGATAGGCTTTTGTGAAATGTACCTTAATGTATTATTATTATTATTATTATTATTATTATTATTATTATTATTATTATTATTAATAATAATAATAATTTACAAACCCACTAAGCCTCACTATTTCAGACTCTCTACCAACGCCATCTGTTCATAAGTAAGTGACCTATGTCGGACATGACTTAAGTCCGTTTCTTAAAATAACAGTCGGCCTGGGTAGCGTAATCGGTATAGCTCTGGCCTTCTGTGCTCGAGGTTGCGGTTTCGATCCCGGCCGAGATCGATGGCATTTAAGTGGCATGGCCTTGACTTGCTTCAGAACACTACCCCCTTCCTCTAGCTAAAACTCTACCTGCTGAGAAAAGAGCTCCCCATCCCCTAGTTAAAACGTCAGAGAACTGGCTGGGGGACACGGACAACTGTAGGTAACCTACAAACAAAACTCAGCTCGGATTCCTCGCGGCGCGCATGCTATATCCCTCTTACCCCCTCTACAGTAGGCGGGTTCTTTAATAAGCGGCTATTGGTATAGCTATAACGGCTACGGTTGCGGACATATGCACTCAAAGAGCAGCTGTAACAATAACCAATTAAGTTAATATAACATTACAAGATGTCAACATTGTCTCTTTCTAAGTCACAATCGATATCTATCTTCACTGGACCTGTCCTCATATTTAAATTTTAAATATTTAAATTAAATTAAATTAATATTTAATATAAAACGCTATGTGACTCCCTGACTCTGTGGCAATTAGACGTGTTCAGTTGAGCACAAGAAGATAATATGTGCGCATGCGCATAGTGTCGGTGGTGTGATTGGAGACGGGGAGCATGCTGGGAAAGGGAGCATACGTCATCTGCACAAGACAATCACGTCCGCTGGTTTCTGCGCACTGAGTTTTGTTTGTTGGATGCCTATATTTAATGTTTGTAAACAAAACGTACGGACCAACGATGTCTATCCTGATACAGCTACTTTATCCGTACCGTACTAATAAAATACACTAGAGTACAGTGTTAAACAAATGTCATATTGTAGTTCATTAATTTGATTCGTGTATAGACATTTCACGTAATAATTAGGTTTTTTTTAATAATCCCCTGCCAATTTTTAATTGATTATCTTTTTTATTTTCATGACTTTCTGTTGCAATTATTTCAATTTATAGCAATAAGTACTTAGTTTCATATAGATACTTAATACAAAGAAAATTTGTGTAATTTTACAATGCAGCGATAGGTCTTATCAATAATGTCTGTATCAACTAGTAACTTAGTACAGTAAATCGCAAAATAATATAAATAAATATTATTTATTAGTCTACTAAGTTACTATACCGCTCCGTGGCGTCGTGGTCTAAGGTCCTAGGGTGCCTACATAGGACTCGCGTTACGGAATGGGTACTGGTTCGAGTCCTCATGGGGAAGAAATTTTCTCATGAAATTTCGGCCAGTGTATGGGACCGCTGCCCACACAGCATCGTAATGCACTTGGAGAGCTACGATAGGTAGAGAAATTCGGTTACGAAAATCAGCTATAACGCTGGGGTGGATCATCGTGCTAACCACACTGTATCTACATTTTGATTAGATGATCGTCCACCTCTGCTTCGGCACATGTGAGGCCAGGAGCTGGCTGATCGGTCTGGGCCCTTAAAGCGCTGTCGCGCCACGGACATTATTATTATTATTATTATTATTATTATTATTATTATTATTATTATTATTATTATTATTATTATTATAGTATTTAGTGTTTTCGTCCATTTTTATATTGAATCAATTATCGTCACTTGTCTGATGTTTATTCTTTGTTCTCTTAAAAATAAAAATTATGGTTTATTTAACGACGCTCGCAAGTGCAGAAGTTATATCAGCGTCTCCGGTGTGCCGGAATTTTGACCCGCAGGAGTTCTTTTACATACCAGCAAATCTACTGACATGAGGCTGTCGCATTTAAGCACACTTAAATATCATCGACCTGGGCCGGGATCGAATTCGCAACCTCGAGCTTAGAAGACCAGCGCTATACCAACTACGCTACCGAGGCCGACGTAATAAAATAAATATTTTCATTCTTTGGATATGTATGAGTTTCATTCTTAATAAAATCCAAAATAGTTTTAATTTCATTATCTAAATGTTGTGTATTTCCATTAAAATATATTCTTTTTTCCTATTTTATAACTTAATAACATTTTACAGAGGATCTTAAGATAGTTAAGAATATAAGGATCACTATTGTACGTACTCATAAATATAGGTTCCATGTATATTTGATGTCAGCAATTAAATTCATTATAATGTGGACCTCACAATTTTACATACGGTGCCACAATTACATTTATTACATAAACACTTTCTTGCGTACACACTATTATACCAAAATTTCATACCTATTATTTTATCCCCTCTTCTTATCCAAACGTCACATTCATGCTTCCCCTCCTGTTCTTGATATATAATTTTTATGCCTATTCACTGCTTTAAACCCATCTTGAATTTATTTTATACTTCTCTCCTAAGTACTCGTAGTATTTATTTTCCAATTCTATTTTTCATTATCATCTAGTATTTATTCTATTATACTACTTATTCATTTATCTACCTATTTATTCCATTTTTAACGAATGTCATGTTATTTTTCCCTATAATTCTTATCAGCATCCATTACTTTGCACTATATTGGTTTCGTTTATCTCTTCACTATTTTATATAACCTCTTACATCCACCCCCAACTAATTTCTTCTACTCTTTCCTTAATTTCAACACTAATGACTTAATTAAACCTAACAAAATTATCACTTCCATTACTCTTTTCTTGATCCTTTTTTAACAGTTTACTTATCTCGATCTCATTTTGTTTACTACTAGTCACTTATAATTGCTTTATTTCTGTACAAATAGATTCGTTGTTAGATATATTTCTTACGTTAAACCACTGTTCCCTAAATTCACTCATTCGTTTCTTCCACTTATTTTCTTTAATCTGTGATTTGTTATTCCAGTTCGTTACCTGCTCCATACTTTTATTGCATCTGTCTCTCTTTGCTTACTAATAGGCTAATACTTATCACTAGTCATTGTTCCACCATCTAACAAACAGGTGCGTTGTTATATCTGATTCTACCACATTTCTCTGACAACTTATTTTCACTCTCCTTTGTTTATATTTCACTCACTTGTCTTCCTTTTACTGTGATTTGCTATCCTAACTCGTTCTCTCCCTATATTTTTCGTTTCCTTTACTCTTCCCTATCGACTCATTTAACATTTTCCATAACTCCTCGAATCTTTTTTTTTTTTTGATTATACCTATAAAATTCTAAAAATCCTGGTTCCTCTTTGTGATACATAAGATTTTAATTCTCTGAGTTATCCGCATGTTTTCCTTTTGTACTTTTTCACATCATTGACTGGAAAACATTAATGGAATAATTCGCAAATGTAGTAAAAAATATACAGTTCATACATTTTATATTTCCACGCTTGAGAAAGTAGAGTGGAAGCGGCAGTGCACAGCTGAACGCTTATCCATTTGTAAGGAACACGAGAGATAAATCGTAGAACGGACATATTTTTAAAATTTGAAATTGTAAAAGTTCTAAACAATGCTTACATTTTCAAAGACGATGTTAAAAGTGGGATAGATAAAATGTATGCACTATACCTTAGACTTACAATTAATATTAGTAGTACCCGGCACTGTATATACATTTTCTTCAGATTAATTTTGTGGAAATGAATTAAAACGATTAATACATTCAGCATTTATAATCCTCTTTTAGTTTCTAAATTGATGTTTTGAAATTTTTCAGTGACATTGTAAACAACCAGAATCTGTGCATCTTGATCAGACAGGCCATTGACTAAAAGTTACGTCGAATGTCAAGAGGTATAATCCTTGCAATACAACGAAAATGACAACGAATCTAATGTTTACTTTTATTGGTGTTATTGATGTATTAGTTTGAGTGTAAGGCAGTATATATTTAAACATTAAACCCTATAGGCTTGTACAGCCTAACCTTGTGCAATGAAAGGTGATGCTACAAAACCTTTCTATATTGATAGAATTTTTAATACTTAGATTGAAAAGGAGAAATTAAAATGGTAAATAGATATAAATATTTGGGGTCAGTTTAAGTAGCTGATGGGAAGAGTGTAGCTGAAATTGAAAAAAAAAATAAGTGAAGAAAGGAGTGTAATTGACATGTTGAACTCGATTCTTTGGGGTAGGAACATTTTAAGTAAAACAAATACCTTAATTTATGTCATTGGTACAAAGTGTTATGTTATACGGGGCAAAATCTGGGACATTAAACAGAATAGACTACACGAAAGAAATTATTGACTAGTGAAATGGACTTCTGGCGGAAAGCAGCAAGAACATATCAAGAAGGAAAAATAGTATAAATCAAAGAATTAGAGAAATTATGGCGGTAGAAAAGAACGTTATTGAAGTAATTGAAGAAAGTGGATTAAAATAGTTTGGACATGTGAAGAGGATGAAAAATGGAATAATACTGAAGATGATGCTGAGTTGGAAGGAGAAGAAGATGAAAACCAAGAGAACAGTGGATCGATGGCATCGAAGGAATATGACTAGAAGAAATCTTACTGATAGCAATATGTGGAGGAACACTATTTCTTTGGGTGAACGATAACTGCTATATTGTAGAACAATCCTAAATAATAAATACAATAATTTGTGTAGAGAGAGAGACTAGAGTTGAAGTAAAGCGGTTTCACATAGTTTATATGTAATTGTATTTTCTGTATATTGATCTGCTCGCTAACTTCCCTTCCCCTGAATTGCATTACCGATCACTTAGCAGAGCTGTCGGCTGCACCGACCAGCCCAGTCCGTGTTCTATGAATCTGCCAGGTAATAAACCAGCCTCAACCTTGTTCGGTTCACCTATCAGCACTGTGACAGATGGCGACTCCGGCCTCAGGTTTCGGTCAAGCGTAAATACTTCTTCAACACAACATTATACTTCTTCAGTATTCGAGGGAAATATAAAGCAAATGTGCTTATATTTCTTAAAGAGATCTTGTAGGTATTTATTTACTTATGGCTTTTGGAGAACCCGGAAGTTCATTGTCTCCCTCACATAAGCCTGCCATCGGTCCCTATCCTGAGCAACATTAATCGAGTCGCTAGCATCATATCTCACTTCCCTAAAATCCATTTTAGTATTATCCTCCCATCTACATCTCGGTCTCTCTAAAGGTTTTTTCGCTCCGACCTTCCAACTAACACTCTATATGCATTTCTGGATCCGCCCATACGTGTTACATGCCCAGCCCTGCTCAAGCGTCTGGATTTAATGTTTATAATTGTCAGGTGAAGAATACAATGCGTGCAGTACTGCGTTGTGTAACTTTCTCCATTCTTCTGTAACTTCATCCCCCTTAGCCTCAAAAATTTTTAAACACTTTATTCTTAAACACCCTTAATCTCTGTTCCTCTCTCAAAGTGAGAGTCGAAATTTGACAACTATACAAAACAATCCGTAATATAACTGTTTCATTGATCCTAACTTTAATCTTATTTTGAGAGCAGAATGGATGACAAAAGCTTCTCAACCGAATAATAAGAGATATTGCCAATATTTATTCTGTGTTTAATTTTCTCCCGAGTGACATTTATATTTGTTACTGTTGCTCCAAGATATATGAATTTTTCCACCTTTTTAAAGGATAAATTTCCAATTTTTATGTTCCATTTCATACTACGTTCTGGTCACGAGACCTTGTCATTTATCATGTCTTTTCAGGATTTACTTCCAAACCTATCTCTTTACTTGCTTCAAGTAGAATTTCCTCCCCTTTTTTTTTTCTAAAAATTTGTGGATTTTCTCATAACATATTCACGTCATTCGCATATACAAGAAGCTGATGTAACCCGTTCAATCCCAAACCCTCTCTGTTATCCTGGACTTTCCTAATGGCATATTCTAGAGCAAAGTTAAAAAGTAAAGGTGATAGTGCATCTTCTTGCTTTAGCCCTTAGTGAAATGGAAAATCATCCAGCAGAAACTGGATTATACGGACTCTGCTGTACTTTTCACTGATACACGTTTTAATTAATCGAACTAGTTTCTTGAGAATAAGAATATTATATCATGCTTCTCTCTTGACCGAGTCGTATGCCTTTTTGAAATTTATGAATAACTAATGTAGGCCTATGTACTGATGTATGTACTAATATCTGCTGTCGAATACAAAAAAAATCTGATCAATGATCGATCCATCACGCCTAAAACCACACTTATGATCCCCAATAATTTCATCTACATATGGAGTTAATCTTTTCAAAAGAATAATGGACAAACTATTATACAGAGTCAACGAAAGTGATATTCCTCGAAAGTTGCTACAGTTAGTATTTTCCCCCTTGTTAAAAATAGGTACAATTGTGGACTCCTTCCATTGTTCTAGTACAATTTCCTTTTCCCAAATAGCAAGTACAATCTTATAAATTTTTCTAGATAATGCGCTTCCACTCTCTTTATTAATTCTGCTGGAATTTGATTGATACCTGCTCGTAAGTATTAGACAGAAGGAATACAAATTTATTTGATGAGAGATTTATAAACTTGAGTTAGTTCTTCAATTTAGATTGAAGTCACGAATTGGGAACACGAAACATATGACTTCTTAAAAAGTAAGACATTTGGCTTCAATGATAAACATTTTCGTTTAAATAGACATGCCGTTGTTTAGTCATCTCTCCGAAGATAGGTTGGAGCCTCATAAATGACAATGATTTCAGGAAATAATAGGGTAGGGTGGCCAGTTCTTTTCCCTCTGCATTGCATATATTGCTGACTAGTTACATGTATCACTCAGACTGAAAGTAGATATATGCCATTAATAAAATTTTACACATCATATAAAATAACTCTTCTTATATATTTTAATGATTCTTAATACCTTGTTTCCATTTACAATGACCGACACTTAAGCAAGTCACATAACAGTTATTTTACAGGTAAGCTGAAAAATGAAAGACTGCTCTAGGCTTGTAATGTTGGGGACAGATAGGGTGCGTTACGGTGGTTTCAAGTTGACTATCCGTTCACCAGTCAGTACTCTAGCATGCATAAACAGTGTACTTGCTGAATACTCCGTTCGCCAGTCACTACTGTAACATGCGTAAACAATTTATCTGAAAGTTTTCAGACGCATATTTTTTATAATAAAGCCATATAATTAAACAGTTTTTCAGCATCATGACATCCTTACTTGAATGCAAGAACCGGGTAACTAATTTTTTACATTTATGTATCTTACATTGGCTGGACTTAGCACTGTACTACGTAAGTAACTTTTCTATACTTTCTGGCAAGAGAAATACTATATCTTCTATAAATTAATATTGTTTTATACTATATGATGAAAACTCCATGAAGTTACAAAATAGAGAAGAAATTAAGTAGAGAGCAAACTTGATGGTTGAAATCCTTCTAAAACATTAATTTACACAATTTAAGTAGACATGGTAGACTGAAATGACTTCACTTGATTCTAAAGATGAGTACAGAAACCAATTATCTTGTTTTGGCTTCTAGAATTCATTGACCTGTAGTGTGTCATATTACGAAGGAAACGTCACGTTGCGGTCCACGACCCTCGGTCCGAGGACGAAGAGATCGAGTCTTTGGTACTCAGCAACGAACATTAGTCTATTTTAAATCCCACGATTTGGAAATCGTTGTCAATAGAGTTCCCTTGCCACGATTGCATATTCTTTTGCTGTTCCGTCCATTAAATTAATATCGACTGATTCAGAATCAGTGAATGTTTCCATTACGTCATGTGAGCTTCCTGCAAGGTTAATGATCCTTAACTGATTTAAAATTAGAAAGTGTGTTTATGTGACCGAAAGTCGTGCTTGTTGTCTAAATTCACAGGCGTTTCATGATCATTCACAACATCAGACAGTAAAATATGCGACACATTTATGGAAAACTGTTAGAGCAAGGGAAAAAAAGTAAATAGGACATTGAATAATTTCAAGGGAAAAATTGTTCCGGGGCCGGGCATCGATCCCGGGACTCTTCGCTTAGAGCACGAATGCTCTACCGACTGATCTACCCAAGAACTATACACGACACCGTCACAATTTTTTCATTTATATCCACACAACTCAAATGGGCTGACAAGACGCCAGAAACCCAACTTTGAGTGCACACAGACTCTGTGTGACTTAAATTGTGGCTTGTGGTAATAAGCGAAGGGTCCCGGAATAGATGCCTGGCTCCGGAACAATTTTTTCCCTTGAAATTATTCAAGTCTGCTTCACAGAGAGCTATTAGCTGAAAGCCAGATTTACATAATATATACGTTACTGGAGGTACGTTAGCAGAAAGCCATGATTTAGGTCACACAGAGTTTGTGTGCACTCAAAGTTTAGTTTATGGCGTCTTGTCAGCCCATTTGAGTTGTGTGGATATAAAGGGAAAAATTGTGACGGTGTCGTGTATAGTTACTGGGTAGTTCAGATGGTAGAGCATTCGTGCGCTAAGCGAAGGGTCCCGGGATCGATGTCCGTCTCCGGAACAATTTTTCCCTTGAAATTATTCAAGTTTGCTTCACAGGGAGCTATTGCCTGAAAGCCAGATTTGCATAAATAGGACATTGTTTTACATGCATTCTTCTTAAACAAACATCTGTGGTGTTTGGTTAAAACATGATAGCTTTAAAAAGCCTGTTTTGAGATACAAGCATTTTATTTTTACTTTCCCTATACAAATCATAATTCTAGTTTACATACAAATGTAAATGAAAATAACATAAGATTAGATGGAGATATCACTCGGCTGTACCAAACGAAAGAACTGTTTTTTTTTTAATAAAAGGCTGCGCTTTCAGCTATAAAAGGTCGTTTTTGGAGTTATCATGTTCTGACCAAACACCACAGATATTGCACATATGGCCCTAACACCCTATATGTTTGAGAAAAATAACGAATCACATGAACTGATTATACAACGTCAAGCAGAGTACCAGACAGAGAAACAAATTAACAAACAAACGAGCCAAGTCTGGCGTGGTATACTCCTTGCTTTCAACGGTCTTGCATCGCATCTTCAGCCTTCTCCCATCCGTGGGGAGGCAATGTCGTTAGTGTAAGTCACAAACACACACAATTTGTGTGCACCAGTAAAACCTTTAGCTTGAATCCACTTCTACAAACGAAACCATTTGATGCGTGAAGCTCGACAGAAAATCAGAACAGTACGTCCGTCAAGCAGAGGGAATCTCAAGTACCTCATTATAACAGCGACAGGGATGTGAGACTGCTGCTGCACCACAACAGTGGGCACACTAAGACAGAACGGGTCGACTCGGCGTGGACCCCGTCAAACAAATGTCATTACATTCAGTGAAAGGGACTAGAAATTTAGATTTTTATGATGAAAACTTTGAGATTTTAGCTTGCATTCATAGTCGTAAGAAAAGTGTAGACCCTGACGTAAAAGTCTATGATTATTACATTTATGACGTATTCTTAGAGATCACCGAGTCATAGATAAATTAAGTCACAAAAATTTCATTGAAGTTATTAAGCTTACAATCTCATGTAGTATTTTGTTCATTCTCCGTAGAGAAGTAGAGATATGCAGTAGGCTATCTCTCTTCCGAAGGGAATCGATGCATATCACTCATCACGTGCTATTCTCTATTATCTTAAATGGTGTATCTGCACTTTGATGTCCACATGAAAGCTAGTCTGGCTACTACCCTGATCACTATATAACAGACTGCTCAGCCTTACAGGCTTGACGGCAATAACATTTATCAAGTTCACTATTCTGCCATCTAGCGACAGTAGAAGGAGTCACGTCATAACTCCCATTTGAATTGCATGGAGCAACTGTACTTCCATCTAGTGGTTGTTTTAAAACGACGGGCGGCGATTTTGGTTGTTGTTCTCTTCCAATGCTACTGTTTTTAACATTACGATGGGCAATCTGTTATATAACGTGATCAGGGCTACTACTTAATGTCCAAGGATGAAGGGAACCAGTTTTTTATATTATGCAGAGTGATTCATAAATACCTGTACAAGCTTTTTGGGTGTAATGTAGAGGTAAAAATAAAACCCCAGATCACATATATAACAGATTGATCGTCCCTATGTTAAAATCGTTAGCACTTTGAAGAGAAGAACCGCCAGGATCGCCACCCGTCCGCCGTAAACGAACACGAGATGGAAGTAAAGTCGCTAATGCAATTCAAATGGGAGTTATGACGTGACTCCTTATGTAACAACTAGATGGCAGCATAGTAAACCTGACAAAAGTTGTTAAAGACAAAGCCTATAAGGCCGAGCAATCTGAGTGTATTTGATCTAGGATAAAATTGAACTGTTCTATACAAGTTTTCCCGAAAATCCTTACTTTCAGAGTTACAATACAGAATATCTTATCTTGCTAGGTACTCGTATAAAGTACATGGACCAATAAAGCCTTCGGACGTGTTATATTCGCCTACATAGCGACTTCGTTAGATGTTTTTTATTCGTAAACCCACTACAGGACGCGCCCTTACAAATTTCACTATCATCGTCATCCCACTACAGTTGATTTCGACCTGATAGAACTTTATTTATTATACGTAGTAGGAATGTACTGATCTTGGAATTTTACAGACCGCGTTGAATTCATTCCAAACAGTTTCATAGCAATTTGATATCGCTGCTGTAGCTCTGCTACGTTTGGAATTTGAGTGGCATAAACGATCGCTTTCGGATGGCCCCAAAGTTGAAGTCCAGAGGGCTCAGGTCCGGTGATCTGGCTGGCTAAGCAACTGATCCTGCACGATTTATCGTACCGTACACAACTGAAGCCTATGACCTAACGACAGAATGAATGTGTACTTACGAGACGTGGTTACGGTAGAAACTGCAACAACACCGTACAACTAAACATATGTACTTATAGTAAACAAAGTCCTATGAGGTCGGAATCAACTGTAGTGGGGTGTACGAATAACAAACATCTACCGCAGTCGCTATGTAGGCGAACGCGGCACATCCAAAGGCTTTACTGGTCCATGTTTTTTATGTCTAGCAAAGTAGGATATTATGCATCATAAGTCTGAAAGTACCTAAGGATTTGCGGGAAATATTATATGCTATAGAACAATTTAGTTTTATGTTACCTCTACTTTACACCCCACAATATTTATACAGCTACTTATGAGCGGAGAAAAATTCGTTACGTCAACGGGAACAGAACCCAGGACCCTCAGCTTGACTCACTGAGGTTCCTGGGTTCAATTCCCGGTGCCAGAACGAATTTTTCTCCGCTAATAACTAAGTGATGACTACATAAAGTCATTGACATTCAATAGAAGACGGCGAGGTCCTCTAATAAGAAAAAAATATATATACGTGTGTGTGTGTGTATGTATGTATGTATGTATGTATGTATGTATGTATGTATGTATGTATGTATGTGAGCGTCATACTTTCAAGACCGTCGTTTTTTGTTGAAGCTGGAACGATCATATCAAAGTGACTTTATTATTAGTGAATCTCAGAAGACAACTTCCTGTTTTATTTGTTATTCATAAAGATTCGTGAGTGATATTTTACAAAGCTTCAGCTTGTATCTAAAGAAATTTCTGAAAGTGAAAGGGAGGGACAGAGATGCGAAAGTGCAGATACATTTTCTTTTTGTTTGATATTGGAATTGCGGTTACCAGAAATATCTCAGATGAATACACATGCCTTGGTGACTTTACCGTTCATTTTATCCTCATTAAAATGTCTTTACACAAAAATGAAAATTTCATGCTTGTAAATTGATGTGATTGCATTGGAGTGAGAGTATAATAATAATAATAATAATAATAATAATAATAATAATAATAATAATAATAATAATAATAATAATAATAATAATAATAATTGTAAAAAAGTATATACTGAAAAATAGAAAATTTGTTAGTTTTGTAATGTGCATTTAATACATTAAATATTCATGGAAACAGCATACAGTAGTAAAATTGATAGTGTTAATATAAATGCAACATAAACACCGGCGACAAACCAACATTCAAGAATTCTTTCAAGACTGTAATTGAAATTTGATTAGATTGTCTGTACTTATGTGATTTGAAATGCATTGAAACGTAAATAGCATACTGTAACAGATTAATTGGCTCTGCATCATCATATTTTAACGCGGGAGACTGTCTGCAAGAAATGCTTTTTAAATATTAATAAAGAAATCCTTGGGGTAAAATATAACATTTTTCGAATGACATATCTCTACAGCTGATATAATTTTAGTAAAATATAATGGAAACGAATTAAGGGTATCAATAATATTATTAGAAATTGTCACATATTGAAAATTGAATTTAATGAAATTAAATAGTAGCATATGGACGGGGGAATCTAAGTATTAAAAAGGTTTTAGGTCCAAATTCATAGTGAACACTTATAAATGAATGGTACTTATGATAGCACTCAGTCATTTTAAATTCATAGTTGATTAAATAAGTGAGCACTCATTCCAATACGTGAGCTAACACTTAAGTGTTACTCATTCATATTGATCTCTGACCAGACTAGTTATTCTTCAGAAAATAGTAACGGGGGAAAAATAACTTCGCATAAAATAATAGCAAATAATAAAAACGATATATTGGAAATATGGAGAATTCCTTATAGCCTACGTATATTCGTTCATTCATAGTGTTCTGCCCAAGGACTTTCATTGCAAACCCAACATTCTCAAGTCTTTCCTATTTTCTGTCTTCCTCTTAGTCTCAACATATGATCCATATTAATGTTGTCTGTCATCTGATATCTTCCTCTGTCCCGAACTCTTCTCCCGTTCACCATTCCTTCCAGTGCATCCTTCATTAGACAGTTTCTTCTCATCCAGTGACCCAGTCAATTACTTTTCCTCTTCCTGATTAGTTTCAGTATGGTTCTTTCTTCACTCACTTTTTCCGACACAGTTTCATTTCTTATTCTATCTGTCCACTCCACACACTCCATTCTTCTCCATATCCACATTTCAAATGCTTCTAGTCGCTTCTCTTCATTTCATCGTAATGTACATATTTCTGGTCCATACAATGCCACACTCCATACAAAGCACTTCACTATTTTCTTCTTTAATTCTTGTTCCAGAGGTGCGCAGAAGATGCTCCTTTTTCTATTAAAAGTTTCATTTGCAATTGCTATCCTCCTTTTGACTTCCTGGTAGCAGCTCATCTGACTTCCAGGTTTTTTAAATGACAAAAGCTTCTCAACCGAATAATAGCAAGTATTTCCCATATTTGTTTTGTGTTTAATTTCCTCTCGAGTTTCATTTATATTTGTTACTGTTGTTCCAAGGTATTTTAATTTTTCCACCTCTTCAATGGATAAATTATCAATTTGTATATTTCCATTTCGTGCTATGTTCTGGTTACAAGACACAATCATATAGTTTTTTTATTTTTCTTTCGGAATTTACTTCTAAACTTATCTCATTACTTGCTTCAAGAAAAATTTCTGTGTTTTCCCTAATAGTTTGTGGATTTTCTCATAACATATTCACGTCATCTGCAAAAACAAGCAGCCAATGTAATCCGTTCAATTCCAAACCCTCTCTGTTTCCTGAACTTTCCTAATGGTATATTCTAAAGCAAAGTTAAAAAGTAAAGATGATAATGCATATCTCCTTGCTTTAGCCCGAAGTCATCCGGAGACAGAAATTGGCCTATACGGACTGTGCTGTACGTTTCACTGAGACCCATCTTAATTAATCGATCTAGTTTTTTGGGACTACAAAATTCGATAAAAATATTATATAAAACTTCTCTCTTAACCGAGTCGTATATATCTTTTTGAAATCCATGAATAACTGATGTACTGTACCCTTATACTTCCATTTTGTCTCCAATATCTGTAGAATGCAAAAAATCTGATCAATAGTCGATATGTTACTAAAACCACATCGATGATCGTGTTTCTCTTCTGTAGGGGCGTGAGGATTTGTAACTATGATATCGCACCATCTACCCTTAAGTACTATGTGGTATAACCTTTCATTGATAAATTTTACCTTTTTACTGCTGATTTGATTGTTTTATGAATAAAGAATCCTGTTCCTTATTGGTGATCATTGATAGTACAACAAGTAATCTCCAATTGGAGATATGCCATTCCCATCAAAACATACAGCTACATTATATAACTTTATGTAACAGAAGTTCAACCGTTTCTTTTGCCGTGAAAGAAGATTTAGAAAAGTAAAAAAATAATTTGCTAATGATTACTTCTGAAAAAATGAATAGTGTTTTGTCACTGAGATGAAATACTTTTATAGATTGGATTAGGGGAAAGTCGGGTAGTATCGGAGATCGGGTAATATCGGACAGTGCGTTTCTTTCATCTACCACCATATGGTAGTACCTGAATGACATGGTTACGTTTCTCTATGCGACATCACAGAAACGTAACCATGTCAATCAGGTACTATCATCGTGTGGTAGATGAAAGAAACTCACTGTCCGATATTACCCGATGTCCGATACTACCCGACTCTCCCCTATTAAATTCACCTCGATAGACGATACTGTATAGTAACACGTTTAAGTTAGTGTTGTGATTAGTAATGGAACAAGATCGAGAATCGATTCATGTACACAAGTTTACATCACTTCAGGTCTCTAGGCTAGGGTCTCTAATGACATGCCCTTTACAAAATAAAATCTACAGCACTTCGATAGAAGTTATTTTACGGCATAATTTAGAGAAGAAAGAAGTTCTATCGCTTGATGTGCTTTATCATCCTTCCCTATTGACTGCTATGCGGAAGAAACACAACGAAAGACAGACTAAAGGAAATGAAACAAATTTAAGAATAAAATAATCTGATAAGCATCTACTGCGAAAGAGAAATAGAAGCAAATAAAAACTACAGCTATATACCGCCCATAGTTTATAGCGGCACGAACAGCTCTTTTAAGTAAGCGACACAATCACTGCGTAACAATATGGCCGAATATTTGTTTTCATGTGGACTAACGTTGACACAATTGTTTTCATTCTAAAAATCCTGCCAATATGCAGAAAATGGATAACAATTATTCGTCTTGAATCTTGTAGCATAAAATATGAAGAATTTTAGTAACATTAGTATAAAAATGTCATATTCTCGTTCAACAAAACACATAAATAATTTAAAAAACTGCTAGATATTTATTTCGATCTTCCAGGTAGAATAGTCTTTTCCAGCTGACAGAAACTGATTTTATTTGTTTCCACAGTCGCTAACATGAGTGAAGTGCGTCCATAATATTATATCTATGTTACACTATGTTTCAATGGGCTATTGCAGTTTTTTTTAGTAAATTTATGAATTATTCGTATACGACAAAATGAAAAGGGAAAAGAGAAGGAAGAGGGGAAAGGAAAGTTAAGGGCGATGTAGTAGGAGGGCAAGGAGAGTAAAGAAGAGAAGAATTAGGAGAAGAAGATTAAAAGAGTTATAAACAGAAGGGGAAGAAACGAAAAAACAGCGAGAGAAATAGAAAGAGAGGGATAATGAGAATAGAGGGAAAAGGAGGAGGCTAAAGAGAAGTAGAAGAAGATTTCGTCAAAGCCGACAAAGGAAACTGCACAGTAATTTTGAACACCTATAGGACATACACAACAAAATCGAAACTTTGTTCACAGACAACATCAAACAACTCAAAAATGACCCCACAATAGAATATCACAGCATAATAAAGAGCACAATAAACCAAAACAAACATATAATACCCAACAACAAAAAACAACTAAAACAAAACCAGAAGCACCCAGACTAAACGCACTATCCAAAATATACGAGTACAAAGACAACAAACCAATCAGACCACTAATAAATTATCGAAATGCACCAGCACCCAAATTAGCAACACACATGGACAAAATTATACGAAACAGCACAACGCTTGTAAACTCCACAACAGTAAAGAACACTATAGACATAGTAAACAAAATCAAAAACATACACATCTCACACAACGCAACACTAGCAACATTCGACATGATATGATATGATATGATATTTATTAGTCAAACAGCATCTATCATGTCATGTTGTATCTTCACATTCCTGCATTTAGGAAACATCATAACTCATCATTACATTATGTGCCATCTCATTACTTTTCTCATCATCTACTTATCTCTCCTCTGTTCCTATTGTTAAAATCATAATTTTTTTCCACTCAGCAGATCAAACCCCACGTTTGTTCTCAACTATCTCCTCCGTTTACGTATTGAAACAAACCACATTACATTAACACTATTGTCCGTGACTCTTTACTATCTTCACACTATTCCCCTTAATTGTTTACTATATTAACACTATTTTCCTTTATCTTTACTATCTTTACACTATTCCCCTTTACTCTTTCCCCCATGCTCTTTACTACCTATATTAATATCATTCCCCTTTACTGTTTACTATGTTACCCTATTCCCCTTTACTCTTTTACTCTCATAACACTATTTCCATTTACTAGGTTTCAAAACATTGTCTTATTCCCTATGCCTTCACACCCATCCCTTTCTTACCTCATTTACTAGTATATCCATTTTTTCCCTCTTACCATCCATTAACACTTCTCATGTCTCTGGATCAATCTTTTCAGCACTGTTCACTTCCACCACATTTCTATCTTTATTGTTATTGATATTCTCTTCTACATTGTTACTAATTTTTTCCATCACTGTTTGTTCTACTACTACACTCACACTTTCTGCACTTTCTTCTTCACTTATACTTGCCGAATCTTGTCTTCTACTCAACACGCCCTTTTTGCCTGCCTTAATCCCCCCTATAACGTGTTCCGATTCGTTTGTCAGCTTTTTATCTCCACGCATCTCAACATTTGACATAACCAACCTATACACTAACATACCAATAAATGAAACAGTACATATACTAGAACAAATGCTCAACAGTAATAACATACCACAAGAACACTCAAAGAATCTCAAAATTACAGAAATACTGTATTTGAACTTAAGAAAATACACTTTATGCACTATTATAAATATAAAAAGGTGGTAGAAATCGTTGTCTTTATTTCTTATTCTGCTTAACATCCCCTTATATAGGGTAGTTCACCCTATTATCACCTCCCAGTAGTCAGCCATCTTGGCATAATTATGAAAAAAATAAGTACATCAAAGAATATGTACATATTCTGTCGACTCACCAGTACTCTGCCATTCTTTGTCCTGCCCTCGAACTTGTAGTAACCTCTGATGTGAGAAATATAAAGCACTAGTTAGCCTCTAAACATGTTGTGGAGAGCACCATGTTGTTGTGTGATATTCTTGTGCGTTGAACAACATGCAGTGTCATTTTTACAAGGTCAGTATTTCGTTATTGTAAGTCATAGCTACTTAAAACAGTGACTGAGTGACTTGAAATATTCTAGAATAGTTAAATGAGCACTGAATTTGTGTTTTAAAAGTGTTAAGTTAAGTATTTCAATGGAGCTGACTATAGGAGACTTCAGTAAGATAAAGAAGCCAGTAATCAGCCTAAGCGGCTGACTACTGGAACTATGACTCACACTGAGTTTCAAGACCATTTTCTGTCATCTGCAAGCTTAAAGCCTGGTCTTTAATGTCAGACCATGGTATTTTGGTTTAAATACATAAAACCCAGTAGTCAGCCTAGTAAGACAGATAGGCTGACTATTGGTATCTTGACTAACCTATAGTCAGCCACCATCTCAAATATTAAAATCTAAATAAAATAATGTAATAATAATAGTGTAGAACTCATGAGAAGTTACCTATAACTTTCTCCCTAAATATACATTTTACAGATAGGCCTATAAATAAAAATGTTTTCGACTAAAAAGGTGAAACGACCGATTCACCAATATGAAGAGAGGGCGTTAGTGGAAGCTTTGCTTGAGATTCGGCAAAATAATTTAAACATTGGTAAGGGACATTGCAAGAGGGACAAAATTTTGAAGAGCATCTGTTCTGGCCAGGTCCTTTATCAAATATAAAAAAGGAATGACATGTTAAAGAGAAAGTTCCAAGTACTATTTCATCAGCAGCATGGCGTGAGTTCTTCCATAAAAAGAACTTAACCAAAATCGAGGAAACAAAATTAAAACAACAGAGAAAAGAGGAGAGGGAGAATCGAAAATCTCTTATGAAAAATAGCAAAGACAAAGAAAGGAAATCTACATTCATCTCAGATGCAAATGCTGATCCAGATGATGAATCTCAGGAAGAGGACAATTATTCAAGACAATTGTGTACTGCTTGTAATCATGAACTTATTAGTGACGTTGAAGATGAAGATTTGAAAAATGTTGGGTGTGATAATTGTTCAAACTGGTTTCATTTCAAATGTACTAAGCTTAATGCATTGCCATATGATATTGCAGAGGGTAAAGAATTTCACTGTCAACTGGGCCTAACACACAGCATTGTGAAGGAAATAGCCATTAATGCCCTCAAAGGATCGGTTCAGATATTGAGAAATCACTTGTATGGGAGTGATAATGGAAATTTCAAGTTATCTTAACCCATGGCTGTTCATTGGTTTAGATATCAATGCCAATAAATCCGTACTATTATTTTTCTCGCGGTATATGGCATTCCAATCATTCTAACCTGTCTGTTGATTCCCCCCCCCCCTTCTTAACTGTAAATGAGCACAAACTCTACTTAGGTGTAAATTTTTCTGACATTTTGCATATTCGATTCCCTAACCGTTTCAAATGTATATCGTTTTACCTTTTAGGTGTGTTTCCAAATTATATGTAATACGCTTTGTCAAATCTGGCAACCTTTTCTTAAGGGAAGCTAAATTTATATTATATTTTGCTGATTTTTTTTTGTAAAAGGAATATTGTTTCAATAGTGTCTATCTCAGAAATGCCTTCTGTCATTCCTTCTAATTTTTTTTTTGTAATGCTGTATAATGAAAGTACATGTATAATGTTTATTTTATCATATTCTAACAGTAAAATTGAATTTAACCTAAATTTGGTTTAGAGGCTGAGTACTGGTTTCAAACTGGCTGGACACTGGATTTTTGTGGCCGAATACTGGAGAATTTGTTACTACTAGGAAAATGTATTATTTTTAGTCCAAAAAGTGTAGTTATAATGTTATATTATGTGAAATTTCAAAACTAGACTATTTGTTTGTAATGGTGATTAATAAAGGAAATAATGTTAAATGGTTTTCTTATCAGAAACTACTCTAGTGTATTACAGTACTGTTAACAGGCTGACTAATGGTGCAGTCACCCTTTATCACTGCGGGTAGAGAAGGGAGCTTCGTTGGATTTTCTTTTTCACTATTCTCTCGTTTTTTTTTTTTTTGCTGTTTCCGGTACTGCACGTACATTCGGTAATACGTTCGGATTATCGAGGTTCTACTGTACCGGTAATTATTATCTAGAGTTCTTGGGAATCAAGATCTCTAGATACTGATAGTGACTATAAAAACTACGTTTCTCCAATTGAACGGGGTAAACCTGTAAGAAAAGAGCCAAACAAATTACAATTTTTATCCAGCGTTGAAATTCAAAGTGAGCAAGAAATAGCCGAACAATTTTATATGGAGTCTTCTTTCAGGGATGGGTTTTCTTACCTGACATAAATGTAATACACGAACACTCCTGCTTTGCTTCCTTTCTGAAGAAAGCTTTGCTCAGAATTTTATCCCTGTTTAAAATCCAACGCCATAGGCCGGATTTGAATCATTAACTTAAGTTTGTAACCAACAGCTGGCGTGGGAACTGCTAGACTACCTAGGATGTCGTTTCTTTAGATGTGGAAGAATATTCTACTACGAGAAAAAAATTACAATACAAAAAAAAGAACATTATTTCATAAAACACATAAATTTAGCCATGAAATACGTAATACGATAAACTGTATATTAATGTTAGACCTCTCAGATCATCCCGACTTTAAACAAAAACAATAACGCTGAATAATTTCAAGGGAAAAATTGTTCCGGGGCCGGGTATCGATCCCGGGACCTCTGGTTGAACGTACCAGCGCTCTACCACTGTGCTACCCGGGAACTCCACCCGACACCGTCTCAACTTTTTCCTTTATATCCACACAACTCGCGTGGGCTGACGAAACGCCAGAGACCCACAACGAGTGCACACAATCTCTGTGTGACTTGGAATTGTGGTTTTCTGTTAACGTACACAGTAACGTATATATTATGCAAATCTAGTCTTTCAGATGAAGCTCCCTGTAAAGCAGATTTGAATAAGTTCAAGGGAAAAATTGTTCCGGGGTCGGGTATCGATCCCGGGACCTCTGGTTGAACGTACCAGCGCTCTACCACTGAGCTACCCGGGAACTCCACCCGTCTCAACTTTTCCCCTTATATCCTCACAACTCGCGTGGGCTGACGAAACGCCAGAGACCCACAACGAGTGCACACAATCTCTGTGTGACTTGGAATTGTGGTTTTCTGTTAACGTACACAGTAACGTATATATTATGCAAATCTAGTCTTTCAGGTAAAGCTCCCTGTAAAGCAGAGCGCTGGTACGTCCAACCAGAGGTCCCGGGATCGATACCCGACCCCGGAACAATTTTTCCCTTGAAATTATTCAAATCTGCTTTACAGGGAGCTTCACCTGAAAGACTAGATTATCAGGGGCGTATTTTGCGGGCTACCGGGGCTACCGGCGGTAGCCCAAGGAAATTACAAAAGAAAAAGTTTATAATATAACATAATGTAATAATTTTGTATTATTAGTTTTACCTTAGTAATTTAAATTAAAGTAATTGTTAGATATATTTTGTGTAATAATAGGGTCAGCGGTAGCCCAAACCCTTTAACCAGTATACGCCACTGCTAGATTTGAACAATGACGCTGTCCGCAACAAAATAACTAACAGTAAATACTCATTAGGACTTTATCAGGCGAATTGCACTCAGTGATGTTCAATTTAATAGAACTTCAGAGCGAAATATTACAACGTTGCTGCTATCTTCATTCAGAACGTGTCTTTAACTGCGAAAAGCACACGCCAGAGTAAACAGAGACAGCTCTTTGATTAACGTTACCCCTTCTACTCCCTCCGCCTACGGTATCTAAGAGTAGCTCAAATATCGCTGAATGAAGCATAAAATAAATAAATCCGCGGCGAAACAGTCCATTATGAGCAGAGACTACAGCTGAGTGCTTGCCTCATATTCACATGCTTTCGCAGAGGTGAACGATCATGTAATCAGAACGGTAATATCGTGTGATTAGCATGATGATCCTCTACACAAGCGGTAACCAAAACTCGAGCTGCAGTGATTAAATGCGACAGACAGCCTATGAATTAAGGAGACTGAGGAAAGGTAGTTGGCATGAAAACTGCAACCAGTGGTAGTTCCTGTACTAACATCTTGGTCAATCCTGCGGATAAAAATCTCAAGCCTTGCTGTATCAATAATGTCACTGCTGTCATCAAGAGCCAGTGAATAATATACGATTTTTCTTGCTTCTTTTTTTTTAACCTTCCTCTTGAATATAATGAGGAATTTTTTAAATTCTTCTCTCGATACTTGGTCGAGAAATTCGTAGTTTTTCAAAATTAAAAACTTCTTATGGACAAGTTATTTAAGCTATTTTCGTCATTACTCTTATGAGAAATTCTGTTCTATTAAAAGGCTTTAGAGCACGAGATATTTCAAACCCAATTAGGTAGCTGACTTCCTTACATTTATTTATGTCATCTTTCTCTTCCTGGCTATGATTTAAGACATGTAAATGCCTAGCATTTAATAGTTCGTTGGCACATAATATTGAATCAGATTTATTATTAAACGAATAACTAATAAATAGTTACCCCAGTGGTGGTTCCTCGGGGGAGGGAAGGGAGGAACGTCCTCCTCACATTTTTCTTCTTTTGTAAGTAAATATCAAATAAAATATGTGCCTTGAAATTCGAGGAAGATTCGATAATTTTTAAGTTCACAGCTATCAGAAAACCTCGGTTGATCGAGTTTTAAAAGACGCGTGCTTATGTGCTGCTAGAAAACTGTGAGAAGGATGCGAGATTGTTTGTGTGGAGGAAAGCCAATCCTTTCCTCCTTTACTGCAATTAACACACATAGACAACAGCGCACTAGCGGCCAGAGAAAGAAGCAGAGTTTTAAAGCATGTAAATGAACTGATAGAGAGGAGATCCTCCTCTGAATCAGCGCATTGACGGGAAATAGTATAGCAGACAGAAACCGACGTGCAGCAATCATGCGATGTAGCACTCAACCAAACTATAACGCATTTAGAAGGAGACACAATAAAAACAGTTTTAACGCAAAGCTATGAAAGATCTCATATAAACTTTTTTTAAATTATAAATCGAAATATATTATTAATTGCACTTTATGTAGGCTACTATTCATGGTTTGAAACTTTCGAGGATATCTGAAAGTTAAAGTCGGGTTTATATAAAACAAAGAGGAATTAGTTCTACGTTATTATCGCAGATCTTTTTGGCCCCTGAAATTCACTTTCATTCATTGTCTATTAGACAGGGCAACAGCAAGTTGTCAGTTTTGCACAAATATATATGAAATTGAAAGTATTCCAAAATATATTATTTTTAACATAAAAAAAAAATTAATCGACCACCGGCAGCTTTGAATAATAATGGTAGTATGATTGTACAAGAACTGACATTTTTCAAAAGCATGTGATACTGAACTAGTAAAATGTACATACATGTGGCAACACAGACCACGTGAGTGGGTGCAATGTTCTCGTTTTCTTAACAGATTATTTCCCATTCCGATTTCCGTAAAACTGTTCCGGTTACGTGTTAGTAGCTAGTCTCTTCCAACACGTGTGCGCGAAAAATACTGCAAGGTTGTGCATTTCCTTGTAATTGTAAATTTGTGCAATTATTCAACAATGAATGGAAGTGAAAACATATTATATTTTGGACAATTTAGGAAACTCAGTCTACAAGAACAGATTATTGCTATACAAAAGGGAAGGCCAATCCCAATACTACCTGATCTTACATGTATGCATGTAGGCTAATTTGTAGCATGTTTCATTCAAGAAGGTGTAATTTTGTGCTGTTAACTTCTTTTCTCCTCTTAAGAAATATGCAGGAGCCGCCACTGAGTTACCCTCATCTAAAGATTAAGAAGATTTAAATTGAGATAAAACCTGATAATTTTATCCTTGTAGAGAGAAGATCTAAAAAATATCAATATACATGCACGTATAGAAGAATGATAGAAAGACATATTTAGTGGTCAGTAATAATAATAATAATAATAATAATAATAATAATAATAATACATTATTCAGCGTGGCAATTAATGTTTCTATATACTCCTAATTGAACCGTTGAGCAAAGTAAACAAATTAGCCTACATTTTGTCCGACAGTACAACAAAAAAGTTCTCCTTCTTATTCTTTACGAAACCACCTCTTACTGCTTGTAGAAACAGAGTTTGTAGAGCGACATGATACCGCCACTGCTTGCCTTCAGTACGTGAATGAAACACACAGCAATGAACAGGAAACTCCTCGTACCTGTTTGAATGTCTATGATTACACGATGTAATCACGACACTTGCTTTGGTCACCGCTGCTCTACACCGTTATAGTTGGTTTTCGAAACCAGATTTCGCTACCTATCGTAGTTCCTCAAATACATCACGATGCTGGGTGGATATCGGTCCCGTAGACTGATCGAAATTTCATGAGAAAATTTCTTCTCCCGTGAGGACTCGAACCAGAGCGCATTCCGTACCTAATGCGAGTCCTAGGCTGAATGCCTTAGATCATGTATACCCGTCTTAATATTATCACACTTACTAATACATGGCATGCTAAGAATCTATGTAAGACCGGCTGTAACGGCGCTAGCGCGCTAGTCATCTATCCAAGAGGCCCGTATTCGATCTTCGACCAGGCTGAATTGGAATTTGTGGTGGAGAAAGGAGACGTTTCAGAAGGTTTTTCTCGGGGTACTCCCGTTTCCTCTATCATTCCACAAACACTCTTCATCTCTCTCTCAGTCTATTATCTGCCATAGTAAAATTAGGCTGGGGTGAAGTCTTGGAGGAAATACGGGTTTCCGATGTTGATATAGGAAGAGTAAGAGTTGGTCTCACGATGATGACTGAGGAAGGAAATGGGGCTCCGGGCCCCATCAGGCTACTCGTCTGCTGATGGTATTTGACTCTTATCAGGTACTGAGGCCGGATGGCTCATTTGTGAGCGTGTGATTCACGAATGCTATCTACCGGACATAACGCAATAGATTTAATTTATTTACTTAAAAGACGCAGTGTGTCCAGTTTTACTGCTTACGAAACCACACCTCCACCCAGAGCTACGTCGTAAGTATAAAAACACTACGAAATTAGTAGTCTTTATTTTTTATTAGTATAAGGGCCTACTCGTATTTGTGATTTGAAAAGACGCTATAAAAGTTTGCTAGAAATTTTGATAATTTTCAATGAGTGCTACCTGTTTATTTCTAAATTGATGACGCGATTAAATCGTAAATGTAATTGAAAATAT
Source organism: Periplaneta americana (assembly GCF_040183065.1). Taxonomy (NCBI): domain Eukaryota; kingdom Metazoa; phylum Arthropoda; class Insecta; order Blattodea; family Blattidae; genus Periplaneta; species Periplaneta americana. The sequence continues at coordinate 109,583,647 of NC_091121.1, forward strand.
CAACCCTTTCCCTTTCTCCAATCTGTATATTCAGTTTTTGTGTTTTGTTTTCCCTTTCCTTATGTATCTTTTGTATTCTCTATTTTTCTTTATATCTGCTTCTATATTACATAATTAATTTACTTACTTCTTCAATGGTTGAGCTGTTTGGACTTTTTCCATTGCTAATTTTAAAAATTCTAGCACAACGTTTCGAAGAGTGGATCTCTCTTCGTCGTCGGGTAACTCATCCCGTCCCTTCAACCCTCGCGTCATTGTAGAATAAGGGGAGAAGAGAGATGTATTCATTGTGCTTGCCAAACGTCACAGAACGTCATTGAAGGCTCCGGACCTCTTTCCCCATGTTTCCACCCTTCTCTTCCCCAGTTCCGCAAGCCTGCTATAAGTAGTTCATGTCGTTATGACTGCATATTAACGCCAGGTATAAAAATGTTGCATCTGTCGCGTTACAGCTGTGTATCGCTGTCACAAGCACGGTAAATGCGATGTAAAACTTTAGCACGGCTTGCGTCCAAAAATACAAAGCAAAACTGTGTATCTCTGTTACGAGCACGTGTGAAGTGAGCTTCTGACATCTGTCTCAATTGAAGCACAATTTTGTGTCCGATCCCTGACTTATAGTGAACAGAGCTTTCTATTCTGTTTGGACGCCTTGCATTGGCACTGGAATACTATAATGTATCATATCTTTTAGAATTTAACAATAGATGACGTCCAATCATGAAATCGCAGTGCCATCTATTGTCAGTTATTATAGAAAACACATCTTAAACTTAACAGTAGAATTCAGTTGGATACTTGGAGCAACGGAAACTTATACGTCTAAAGATTGTTCAACTTCTCGTCGACAAGTAATGACGTGGTGGAAACTAATAAGCGAATAGACACAGAATCTACATTGAAACTCTGTCAGCAATACAAACTATTCTCTTCTAATAGGCTATTAAAAGACAACTATGTACATTATAGTGCAAGAAAAGAAGCTGATCCAGACAACGGTAAAGTTGGTTTGATTAGTTTGCTTACATATACAAAAAAGAAAGAACCAGTTAATGACCCAGATGACACGGACGACAACAACGATATCGAAACCGAAGAAAACCTGCATAGCATGAAATATACAGGGTGGGCACAAAGCCCCATTACCTCCTTTTAATACCTCAAATATACACAATATTTATGTAAATTTGATCATAGCCTATTCATAATGCAAATATACATCCATTTTAAAGTAACTGTAAATTATTTTTAATAAATGTGTGTCCTAACTGTCCAAAGGGTTAGCATGTCCCCCCATCATTTTCCTCACACAAAATAATGCGTCGCCAGTTTCCGTGTGACATTCGTCTCAGCATTGCTGGTATGATCTGTTGGAAAACATGTCGCACGGCGTCCTTCAATTCATCAATGGTGTCGTACAGTTCCTGTGCTGGTATTGCAATTTACATATATTTTGACTGATGGAGCCTTTGCAGCTTTTCTTCCATTTCCATTTGCATTTCCTTAAATGAAATGCATCAGCAAGATCTCTTAATGTTAATATTCCGTGATAACATGAAATTAAAGAAACTAAAATCATTATTGTGTATCTGCAATATTTACCATGGAAGGGGTGATAGTAGGAGAAAGAAGATTGAAGTGTACAAGATTTGCTAATGATATGGCGTTGTTAGCAGAAGAGAAGACGATACTAAGGGATATGCTATTGGAGCTAAATGCCGGCTGTGAGCAGTATGACCCGAAGATAAATTCAAGTAAGACGAAGAAAAAAAAAGAAGGTAAACGTGCGAATTCGAAATTAAATAGTAGAACAATTGCATAGCTTCAAACATTTGGGGCAGCGCTGCAGAACTGCGTTCCAGTTGTAGCATACGTCACGAGCCGGACTACGTCATTCATCTCTTCCCTCATAACCAAGCGCCATACACATGAAAAGGTACAGAAGGTTTGTTTTAACTGTCTGGAGGTAGAAATCGAAGCAATATCGGTCGGAAAGTACTAGTTTAAAGAGCAATCGGAAAAGTGAATACTTCTGTATTCAAAATAATCAGAAAGCACGTTGTCTCATTTGTGAACAGTTTATTGTTATAATTATTAATATTATTATGGTCGGAAATACTTTCGTCATTTTTCTTTTCGTGAGCACGAGTTTGTTGTAATCCGCCACATATTTGTAGACGAGTTACGGAGAAGTCATTCAACGCTGGTGGACTGTGGAGGGGGAACCAATGCTTCCACTAGGCTTCCACTCCTCTCTCTATGAGTTCTGCATCCCTGACTTGGGGTGTATTATAAGCAGGCTTCGGTCCTGGGCACAGAAACGCATGAAGTTCAGAACACACTGGCGTTTAGTGTTGTGTTGGTCGAGTGGACTGGGAGATGGAGCGCGCCGTTACTTCATGTCTCAACATGTAAACAGTCCGTCATAGTACGGCACAAAATACATTTCACCCTGTACAGATGCAGTATATACAGTACATTCCTAGTGTAGAAAATAAATGCCTACCATTAAAGTATTAACGTGAGTTGTAACCTTCAATCAGGTTTCCCTACGCCGAAGCCTGTTACACGTACTGCAGCCAAGCAGCAATACACACAACGGTAATGCGCATTACGGACCCACCTGTGCTGTTGCAGTCACCCTTCCACACGGTCATGACGTCATTTATACTCCGTGTACTCTAAACCTCATACTGGTTTCTCTGTGTCCCTAGGCCGAAGCCTGATTATAAGCAGTAACATGAACTAAAGCCACGAAGTCAAAAGGAGAATAGCAATGGCTAAGGAAGCTTTTTATAGAAAAAGGAGCACTGTATATAAAAAGAACTAAGGAAGAGACTAGTTAAGTCCTTTGTGTGAGACAGAAACATGATATTACGACGAAGTGAAGAGAAAAGACTAGAAGGATTTGAAATGTGAATATGGAGAAGAATGGAGTGTGTAAAATGAACAGACAGAATAAAAAAATGATGCTGAGGTAGAAAGAGTGGGTAAGAAATAAATAATCCTTAAACTGGTCAGGAAGACAAAAAGCAATTGGCTGGGTCGCTTACTAAGAAGAAACTGCCTGCTCAAGGATGCATTGAAAGGAATGGTGAATGGGAGAAAAGTTCGGGACAGAAGAAGATTTAGATACATGGATCAAGTCGACCTGGTTGGCGAGTTGGTATAGCGCTGGCCTTCTATGCCCAAGGTTGCGGGTTCGATCCCGGGCCAGGTCGATGGCATTTAAGTGTGCTTAAATGCGACAGGCTTATGTCAGTAAATTTACTGGCATGTAAAAGAACTCCTGCGGGACAAAATTCCGGCACATCCGGCGACGCTGGTATAACCTCTGCAGTTGCGAGCGTCGTTAAATAAATCATAACATTTAACATTTACATGGATCATATTGGAGACTAAGAAAAAGGCTAAAAATAGGAAGGATTGGAGAATGCTGGTTTGCAGTGAAAGACCTACCCTTGGACAGAACACTGAGTGAATGAATGAATGAATGAATGAATGAATGAATGAATGAATGAATGAATGAATGAATGAATGAATGAATGAATGAAATGCTTAACTAAAATAACCCTAACGTCATAAAGGAATGGAGAGAGGTGAGGTTTTAGTGCAATGACTATTGTTTCGATGCCTGATGACTATTTTAATTTACGCTGTAAAGAAGATTTTGTACTTATTCGCATAGGTTTTGGAATGTCACGAAAATCACCATGGCATACAATGAAGAAAACGAAATGATTTATTTAACCATTGCACTCCAATTTTACATAGGCCGGTTAGAAAACACTTCACTTTTTCAAATTAACAAACGAAATGTTTTCGAACACGGACTTCTATATGAAATTAATATTAATATTAGAGGAGAAAAATTCGCCCCAGCGCCGGGGATCGAACGGGGTCCTTGGTTCTATGTACCAAGCGCTCTCACCATTGAGCTACGCCGAAGTCCAATCCACAGCACAGGATCGAACTCCACTCCTCCATTGTTTTTCCCTTTGTGGCCTGACTCAAAGTTGGGCATGTATGTTGGCATTTTATTAAGTCAACTGCCATTATACAAGGAGCACACTCAGTTGAGTGACTTGGTGGCGGGATTCCACAGTAATATGCACAGTAATCTTGTACAGAAAAATGCACTGTTGCTAGAAGAATTTGCTAAATATTATTATTTTTTTTGATCCTACAGAATATATCCGTTACGGTGACAATTAATATTAGAGGAGGGGAGCTCAATCCGATCCTGTGGATTAGAATTCAACGTAGCTCAATGGTGAGAGCGCTTGGTACGTACAACCAAGGACCCGGGTTCGATCCCCGGCGCCGGAGCGAATTTTTCTCCTCTAATATTAATTGTCACCATAACAGATATATTTTTTAGGACCAAAAAAAAAAAGCTTTAGTAAATTCTTCTATATGAAAGTTGATCATTCCTAGAAGTCTGTAAGAAAGTCATGGAATCACCCTGAATACTTCACTGTTTAAAAAATGTTATTAGGCTAATAGAACACGCATTTACGTCAAACTTTTCGGAACCATCGCTCGACTGTAATTTTTTTTTACAAAGACTAGTCAGATTTTCCATTTTGTTTCTGAAATTAACTAACACATTCAATCTCCCTTTCTCTCCCTGTCTCTCTCTTTCCCCTCCTCACACACATCTACATAAAGTGTGTTTCTTTATGGACAATGTAGTATAATTTTTTTCCACTGTGTGAAAATCTGAAAAATGTCCGTGATTAGCATGAATGAAATAACTTATTGCTAAGAATACAAACAAAAAGCAAAACAAACAAAACGAAGCCTTGGTTACGAAAATATATGTCATATTGAAGACAGAGCAACTTCGGTGTTAGAGAGCGATTACATCAAAGAAACTTTCCGTGGTTTTCTGATGAGAAAGCAGATGTCCACAAAAACGCAACGCACGTTTATGCAAATTTAGTTAGTACAACTGTGTAGTTTAAGTAGCGAGCAGCCCACTGGTCCGTGGTAGCTTGGCATGAAGAAATTCTGATGCGAGACGTACCGCGGCTATGCTTGACTGGCTACACTGGCCTTCCCTAATCGAATAGAACTCATTACGACTGAATTAAACATGCACCTCCCAAAGCGTTTCACTGATTCTTTTCCTGATATTATGTAAAGTGATTCTGTTTAAAAACTGTGTTCCCCGAGCTATCTTAATTATAAACACGAATGTTAATCAGACCCACACGTAAAATTGAATCTTTCAACTTGGGATGATATTCCTCATTCAGTATAATATCAAATTGAAAGTTATTTCACATGGAATTTCACGAAACGCAATAAAGTATTGAACTGATTCTCGTGTGTCTGCATAAATATTGCGTCTGAATGAGATGAAGGTGATAATTATTAAAGATAGAAATTTACCCACAGAGACTACAAGGTTATGTATGCATAGAGTGTTCGTTGTACGCACGAGAAACATATCCCCATTCAATTGCTGCGATACACAACACATTTCAGTTCTAACCTGGGCATACCTCAGGCTTCACGTCATTCATGACTAAATTAATATCTTCATGTTGTGGTATAAATTCCTACCTTTAGTGATAATGTCAGTGAAATGAGTCCAGGGTCCAGCGCCGAAGGTTACCCAGCATTTGCTCTTAATGGGTTGAGGGAAAACCCCAGAAGAACTTTAATCGGGTAACATGTTCCAACCAGGATTTGAACCCGGACCTGGATAAGAAATGCTAACCATTACTCCACAGCGGTGGACTTTCATTTGTTTTATGAAAAAAATATCCCCCCCCCCCATTTAGAAACAACAGGTTTAGATTATCTGAATGTACCGCGGGGTTTTAAATTATAAATTTAGTGTGTCACATGTTGAGAAAGGTTTGAAAAGCTGGACTAGATTACTATTAGTTTCACGTGTAATAGTAGGTAAAAATTGTGTTTTCTTCGTTCTAAAACACACGTTTTTGCCAATTTCACGTATGCTAACAAAATTATGTTTCTTTATTTGGAGCCATATTGCAGGCCAATAAATTGGTAAAAGAGACATTGGACGTCCATTAGTTTTTAGCCATTAATTTGTATTACTGCAAATTTTATCAACTTCTTTTGTTTCTGGTTAAGTGGAAGAGAAGGTCTGATGGTCTTGACTTGGCCAGAATAATAATAATAATAATAATAATAATAATAATAATAATAATAATAATAATAATAATTATTATTATTATTATAAGAAAACGATGACCAGGACAACAATATAGACTGGTGCAGGCAAAGTTGCCTAATGTGTGAAGGATGATATTGAAGTTATTGTACTGGAAAGCAGTGTACTCCGAGAAAACGTGTTCAAATACAGTTGAATCGCTGATTTAAAAAACAACCTATACGCCATTTTTTGCTATTTTCGTTTTTTCCGATATTCATATTCCACAGAGGTAGAACACTTGTATTGAGATCAAAAACACCCCATGGCTCCTGATAGTATGGGGTTATACACGGTACTCAATATTCCAGTGAGTATAAAAAGAACCTATTTAGTGGACATAGGTTGTTTGTTTCTTTCACTCAAATCATTTCAGTTAGTGTTTTGTTTGTTCAACCGCGTTCCGCGTAGTCTGGTTTGACTTTTTTTTATTGTGTAATGCAGATGGCGGTGATTGTTTATTATGCGAATTGAACTGTATGTTACTTACCGTACAGCATGAATTCATGTTCGATTAATGTAGGCCTATAACTTTGCCTATTAAAAGTAAAATATTCTACATCTATGCTCAAATACAAATACGACAACTATATTTAAAGAAAATTGACATCTTAGATTTAGAAGGCCAGAGAGTGACAGTTGCTCCTAGTGTAAACAGTTTAAATTTGAAGATAAAATCTAAAACCTGATGCAGTCAAAAGGGCTTTTGTGGCAGAATTGATTTTATTATACATAAACGGTGTGCCAAAATATTCTATAATGCATTACAGGTGGTCCAAAAAATCCCAAGGAAGCAAAAATACCTTGGGCCTCTCTTTTGATTATCTGCAAAATATACAGCTACTAAGCTTTCTTGTATAAGAACTCTTCTACTTACGCCAGCTTACTGTCTCAGTATTCGGCATCCATAATCTAAAATCTGGCAAACCTGTTCTCTTAAATTACCACTAAAACAGTAGAAAAATGGCCCAAACGAAGCTTGTACTTTTGTTACCCAGTATTAAAGGGATATGTTGATGAAGAAGTTAAAGAGTTATTGTTGTTCAGCGTACTGTCTTGACCAAAATAATCCTCACCCGTTTTAATAGAGATTTGATCAAATTGAACAATACTACCCTATGCGTGGTCACTTATTTTTTGTCATGGGACAAGGTATTCGAAGTTACAAAGAGAAGTTTAAAGAAAAATTATAGGCTATGCCAATAATATCAACTAATGCCTATAGGCGCAAGCGCGCGCTTTAGAGCTCAGGAGAGCCTAAGCGCTTTACAGCAGAAAGGAAAGAGACAGACGAAAGAGGTAGTATATGCCGCTCGGTCGAGCTATATACAGGGATGGCCAGCATTGATTCAATGGATAAAGGGAAGAGAACTTATTAAAACTGTATCCATGTTAATTTTTATATTTGTCTGTGGAGTATAAGTGCATTATAAGAATGTAGCTTTTTTTTTATTCAAAAGGAATATTTCCTCAACTTTTTTAATAGAAAAGTGAAGCTTTCAGATATGTTTATTTAGTAGCCTCACAGGTACTGAAACAATGTTTTCGTAAATCTATTATATCGTAAATACTTATTACTGAAGATATTGAAAAATTGGAAAATATTCATATGGAAAATGTTTGTAAAGAAATGAATTAACATAATAAACAAAAGATATTTGCCCATGCGTTGTAAAAAGTAAGGTATATAGCTTCAGAAGATTTCGAAAAAATAGTTTAATATTCTGTTGATAGGAAGTTGCGTACCAATTTCACCTTATAAGCATAATGCGATAAGAGTTTTATTATGTAATATTAGTTACAGTTAAAACATATACCTAGGTAACTTTGTTTCGTACTGTAATATTGTTTTGATTAGTTTATTGATTACTTTTATAAGGCTAAAGATGGCATCAATATCAATATTCCAACTTACCATATCATACTCAAGCTCTTTCTTTGGGAGATCACTTTATTTATGAATGATGTTTCATTCACTTATTAGGTCGGGTGCACACAGAATCAGACGCGAAGCGACACGGCTCGGCGCGACGCTACGTTTTGCTTTACAACGCCTCGCGACAGCTTAAAACTGTCTGCTCGCGACAACTGATTTGCTGGCTGTGTGGGTTTGGAAAACTGGCCTAGATTAGAAAATGGCGTCAATAATAGAGGACTGTCTATATGAAAAATTCTATTGTATTTGCTTATTATTTCCTAAGGACGCAAGCTCCTAAAAATCTATACGATTGAAAGAGTCTTAAAATTAAAATGTACTGCACAAACGTCATTTTTTATGTTTATGACTACTTCACGACTCACAATAAAGAAAAATGATACATTAAATCAATAATGAGTGATAGTATAGAGCAGAGAATTAGGCTTACTACAAATTACACTGGTCAACAGTCATTTTGCGCCAGACATAAAACTAACAAATTCTTACTAATTTCGACCTCCTGAATTAAAAAATAACAAGCAAAATGTTCCATCACTTCGGGTTTTCGAGATGCACAATATAATTAATTTTCTATGCATTTTATTTAAAAAATCACCGTATTTCATGTGTAACTATTTTGTTTTACAAATGTGAAGACCCATAATGTGAAAACAATATTAGTATAAGTAGGGCACCATGTTAGAAGCACTTGTAGAAAGGGAAATTATTTTATTGCCCTTCTACGAGTCTATTTCGAGGGAACGAAACAGGTTTGCGGTATAAATTCACTTGAGTTTACCTGAGTTTACTTGAGATGTGCATTTCTTTCACGGTGAGCTTTAATTACATTACTGTAGTTTATATTTTGCAATATATCACCATGCCAAAACCATTTCTAGAAGCGGAAATTGTTTTATTGCCCTTTTCTGTTCCATTTGGAGGGGAAGAAACAGGTTCGCCGTATGAAAACGCTTCAGTTTACCAGGATATTTATGTGGTGTTAGTATTCTGTGTAAGACGTTTATTTCTTTAAAGTGTGCTTTAATGGTTATATTCAAAGTACGAAGGTTTATATGTGCGGATTTGAAGGTTGTAGCATTTCTTTTTGGAATGCAATTAGGCTACACAAAAATTTTCTGCTTTCTGTACGAATTGGACAGTCGCGCTCGAGATATTTTATTTTTATTCTATTTTATTGGATTATTTTACTACGCTTTTTCAACATCTAGGTTATTTAGCGTCTGAATGAAATGAAGGTGATAATGCCGGTGAAATGAGTCCTGGGTCCAGCACCGAAAGTTACCCAGCATTTGCTTGTATTGGGTTGAGGGAAAACCCCGGAAAAAACCTCAACCAGGTAACTTGCCCCGACCGGGATTCGAATCCGGGCCACCTGGATTCGCGGCCAGACGCGCTGACCCGTTACTCCACAGGTGTGGACTCGCGCTCGAGATAGGCATTATAAAATAAAACGACAATCACTAGAGCCAAGGAAGAAACATATTACACATCAACCCCTTGTACCTGAAAGCGAAGTAATTTTACCCCTTTTATACAATAAGTTAGGGTTAATGAAGAATTTTGTTAAAGGGATAAATTATAAAACTGAAGCATTTAAAAATATCCAGGAAAAATTTCCTACTATTAATAATCCGTGGCGCTACACCCCGTGAAGAGCCCAGACCGACCAGCCGGCTGCTGGCCTCACGTCCACATGCCAAAACAGAGGTGGACGATCATCCAACTAGAATGGAGGTATCGTGTGGTTAGCACGATGATCCCCCCAGTCGTTATATCTGGCTTTCGCAACCGGCTTTCGCTACCTATCGTAGCTCCCTAAGTGCATCACGATGCTAGGTGGGCACCGGTCCCATACACTGGCCGAAATTTCATGAGAAAAGTTCTTCCCCCATGAGGACTCGGACCAGCGCGCATTCCTTAACATTTCCTGCTATTAGTGATTCAAAAATAAAAGAGGGAGTTCTCAATGGACCACAAATTAGAGAAATAATGGACAGTCACTTCGAATCTTTGCTGGAAGGAAAAGAGACAGCCGTCTGGATTGCATTCAAGGAGGTTGAATTAATTTTCTGGATAACTGTAGAAGTGAGAACTATGAAGAACTAGTGAAAAATTTACTGTTGGCGTATTAAACTAGGGGCTGTAAAATTTCCCTGAAAATTCACTTCCTTCACTCACATCTTGACTTTTTTTTCCCCCGAGAATTGTGCAATTTCAGTGATGAGCATGATGAGCACTTCCATCAAGAAATTTCAACTATGGAAAAAAGATACCAAGGACAATGGAGTACCAATATGCTAAGAGACTATTGTTGGACTTTAGTTCGTGATGTACCTGATGCCTAGTGTAAAAGAAAATGCAGAAAAAGAAAGCTGTAATCTTCTGAACAGTGAATATTTAGCCTTATTGCCATTATATAAAACAATATTTTGAATAGATATAAATTCCAGAATTTCTCAAAAAACCATAACCAACAACTGTTTTTATTGTCATATTCGTATTCAGGAGGCTCAAATTATATAGAAAACTTACCTATATCACACGCGTAGCGCAAAAAAAAAAGTTAACATTTGTTACGCAGTGTTATTATTATAAAATTATTATTCACCTGGTGCTTTCATCTCATTTGCAATTTTTCACATATTTTCAGAAACCACATTATTCTCGTGATATTGTTTCAAAGATTGTACGGAATGTATCTTTTCTGTACTAAATCAAATAATTTATCCGCATCGAGCTCCATTATGAATAATATGCACTACACAACAATAGTATTTTTTGTAGATAATGAAAGCGTGCAATCATAGCCACTACTAACGCATGCGCAGTACACTCCAGCTATCAGACAGTCTCCTCGCGACGAACTTCTAGCAGTCATTCGATGTTGTCTCTTCGTGTCTCCTTGTGTCTGCTCGCGACCGTCGTGCCGCGTCTGATTCTGTGTGCATCGCATCATAAGAAATCAATGGGAGACAAGTACCAACAGACAAAATGTCGCGTCGCGCCGCGCCGCGTCTGATTCTGTGTGCACCCGGCCTTACAATGTAGTTGTACTACTATGGAATTTATGTGAATATTCCTTTTTAACTCTTTATTAGTACTTTTGTTTTACAGATAATATAGATAATATCAAACAGAAAGAAGCCGTATAAAAATAACGACATAAAATTTCACGTTGCGTTTGAAGTTTGTGCACCAATGTTTTCTTAATCCATTAGGCTGCTTATTCATATACGAGTACATAATTCTTCCTCTTTCCATACCTAGCGCTTGATGCCCGCGCACGACGTCAAGGTCAGAAAAATGCGCTTGTTTTGACATCACTGGGCTATGATCTGTGTACAAACTGATAGAATACATCATTCATTCAAGCCATAAGTTCATTTTTTTTTGTAGTTAATTTTTATTTGTGGAGCAGGTCTAATGGATTTTAAAGATTGGTGAGGACGTTTATACAGAAGCAAATGTTTATCTTTGGAAATATCCACTAAATGTAACAGTAAGTTATTCCTCGAAATGAGAAAGTGTGCTTCATTTCTAAATTCAACCATTTTGTTTATAGTAAATGCAATCTAGAGGCACTTTATGCAGGAAATTCATCAATGGACTTGTAAAACACATTTTTCCTCTCAGATTATTTCGAAACCTGATTCCTTCGCTTCAAAATATTCAAGATTACTCAAGTGGTGTAGTCCCAATAGATGAGGAAAAGACGAAAAGTATAAAAAATTGTGTGCAATATGTTGATGAAAAATTTCAGCAGTCTTTTTATGAAATTTTAAGGTGGCCCATTACTGGGTTGGAGCACGTAGACTTTCCAACAGAATGACTGAATATAAGAATGAATGAATGCTTACTAAATGTAATAAGTTATATTTCTATTTGTTCACAATTAAGACAATCCATTCCATATTGTACTGCTGAACATAATATGAGTACTTTTGTAAAAAAAACAGTATAGAATACTGATGATGTAGTGTCACATTTATGTTGATTGCAAACACAACCTATATTCAAGAAGTTTGAACAGCTATATTTAAGTAATAAGTTGTAATTGGAAGTGTATATGCTTCATACTAATTGTAAACAAGGTAGTGTTTGGAATAATTTCGAAGGAAAAATTGTTCCGGGGCCGGGTATCAAACCCTAGACTTTGGCTGAGCGCGCCAACGCTCTACCGACTGAGCTACCCAGAAACGTACCAGTCGCCGGCTCAATTTTTCCCCTTTATATCCACATACCTCAAGTGGGCTGATAAGACGCCAGAGACCCAACATTGAGAACACACAAACTTTCCCTTGAAATTATTCAAATCAGCTTCATAGGGAGCTATACTTGAAAGCCAGATTTGCATAATACACGTCACTGTTCGTTAACAGAAAACCACAATTCATGTCACACAGAGTATGTATGCTCTCAATCTTGAGTCTCCCAGCCAACTTGAGGTATGTGGATATAGGGGAAAAATTGAGCCGGTGGCTGGTACGTTCCTGGGTAGTTCAGTCGATAAAGCGTTGGCGAGCTCAGCGAGAGTTCCCGGGTTTGGAACCCGGTCCCGGAACAATTTTCTCTTGAAATTATTTAAATCAGCTTCACTTAAAAGCCAAATTTGCAAGCTAGTATTTTGTGAGCATACAATCTGTGAAACAAAAATAATCATAATTCGAGAGTAATTAACGTTTTTCAGTTTTCCTAAACTTTACTTTTTGTGACATAGGTTGTTTTTGAAATCTGCCATTCAGTTATCCAGATTCACTTGACTTGCCTGAGCTTGAACGATGATGTCCGGCGGAAATTTTTATTCTTTAGCTGCCAGCTAATGACACGTTCTTGCTTGTTATCTAATTTCAATATAATAAGTAGAATGACCTGGTAATCATTTAACCTTTAAATATGAACCATATATTTGTAATTACATTAGATAATTGAAAAGAGTTTTCGATTCTTACAGAAGCTTACTGTTAAAGGTGCAAAAGCATTGTTTAGGAAAAGAAGACGTCATCAACTACCTTCGCATCTTAATAACCTGGATCCAATGAACTCTCAACAAAAGAGAGTGGAATGGGGAGGCCTGGAAGGTGCTACGGGTAATATGAAGGTGTCAGGTGGAAATGCATTGAAAGGGTGGCGAACGGATGTAACTTTTTATATAAAAGGAGTTGTGATGTGCGCATCCCCACAAACTCCTTTCGAGCGGCACAAATAACGGCCTCTCCATTAGTAATGTGATAAACGATTCCGCTTTTGTCATGCTAATAGCAAATGGTGGGCTTTAGAAGTCAGTGGCTACTGTTGAGGTAGACTCTTGTGAATAAGAGAGCTTTGAAGGGTGGGGGGGGGAAGTCTGACTTACTTAAGACTTGACGTGACTAACTGCGGTCTCCAGATCCAACCCCCTTCTCTCTGCTACACATCCATCAAGTGCTACTTTCTTCCACCGGTCATTTCCTCCCTGTCTTCCTCGGATGTAAAGAAATAAGAAACATTTGACCGTGCAATCGACACAATGAAATTGTTACTTTTAAAGATATCTCTATACTACCTGCTTCCGCTGCTATTACTGTAGGCCTATTCACGCCATTTGAGGAGCATCGTATCAAAGTTAGACAACTCCATTTTTTGCGATTTCGAGATATTCATTGTTTCTCATAGAATTTTATGTGCCGAATGCGATTCTGAAACTGTTTAGGTTCAAAACCGGACAGAACAGAGCGAAAATATTACTTAATTGTACGCTTTAGAATAAAAATGTAGACAACTTCACAGTGGCTTGGTTTCAAATTTGGACAATTCCTTCAGTAACCAATGAGAAGCCTACATTCGTACCACCTTTTCCCATCACGCATCGCGAATCTAACATGGCTATTGTTTATACAGGGACATCATTTTATTTTTACTTCAATTTTTATTGTATCTGAGTTTTTGAATGTACTTCACTCCCACCCCTTCTACTAATGAAGTTCCAACTATCCTCTACACAGAATCAAGGCCGCATATAGTCAACAGTACTGAGTTAGTGAGTATAGTACGTTCCAGAAATATGTTCGCGTTTTCCAGTGACGAAAGAGCTTTCAATATTGAATCATATTTTCGCACAGGTACTGTCCGTTTGCCTACGTCGCATCCCGATTTCCCCCACCTGCTTCTGCTAGCCCCTCTGTCAAAGCTGGGCTGTCTTAGCTCTTTTCAGAAAACATTAATTTCTGTTAGGAATTGGACGTAATATTATACAACTCTTTAAAATAACTTAAATAAAAGGGCCTCGTTAATTAATTAACTGTCTCGTGATTTCCCCCCTTTCTACGATCCTGCGGTATAACCACTTGGATGGACAGTAGATAGCATGTCTGAGTAATTTTATCTGAACGGGTCGGGCAGAAGTGAAGATTGAATTTACAATACGTAAGGTACTCTTTTATAGAGTAAGTAGAGAATTATTTCAACATGAGTTACTGGTACGAAGGACGAAACTGGCAATTGGAATTAGATGCAATAGTCTATAGTGCGATAATATGCACAAAAGAACTGAAGCCTGTATCGAAATGAACGGCCACACATTTTCAAAAATGTGTTTAAATATTCATATTATGATTATTTTTCAATTTAACTTCTTTCTCTATATTGTACGCTAATGTGCTCTAGACAGTATAATATACACTGCATAATGAACACGTTCGCATGGATAACTCAGTTCGTGAGTAAAACACTTATTCTTAATATAGTACTATACTTTGAGTAAACAAAAACCTAATGAAAATGATCGAACTCAGAATCGCGATGTTTCCTAGATTACGTAAATGGATGAACTACTTATCTTCCCTCCTATACCTATTAGAGTGATTTGTTTGTGTTTTACGCCAGTATCATCGAATTACAGTCTAGGAAGCGGGTAGCAAACTGTGTTTCCGGTTCTCTAAAGGTATAGCCAGGTTAATATGAGAAATGTTAGTAAAAATAAAATGATGTCTCTGTATAATCGGTTTGTGGATGAATAAGTACTGTTTTATGTAAATTTGCTTTGAAACCGAGTTAGAAGCGACTTAGGTTCAAAAGTAGACAATTTCACTTTAAATATGGCTTTGGTTTCAAAAACAGACAACTCCACTTCAAGTATGGCTTCATTTGGTTAGAAAAACGGACAAATCCATGACTTAGTTTCAGAGATGGACAACTCCACTTTTTAAAGTTAAATTTCGAACTGAATATTAATTTTAATCACATTTTGAGACAGAAAAAATTTTTCTATGACTCAGGCGAATGTTTAAAAAAAACGTACGTATAACGGTGACATTGGTTTCCAAGGATCTAGTTTTTTGCCTGTCCTGTAAAAAAGGCAAAAGTGAAGTTGTCCAACTTTGATACCAAGCTCCTCATTTCTGAAACAAATACCACACTCATATTTCGTTAAACATCGAAGAAACACAAGAATGATATTAAAAATAAGGAATTAAGAATATTGTACTGTATTTATATAGTCTTTATTAAACACTTGAGGAGAAATTGCCTACTGAAGGAATAATGAAAGGGAGAAAAATTTTTGCGCAAAAAAGATATCAGATGATAGATGACATTAAAGGGGAACAGAACACATATTATATCGAATGTTAGTTGAGTGTTGGTTAAATGAGATTAGCTTATTATAAATGGAATGGTGCAAGGTTAATCTCTCTACGACAATAATTAGAAGTCGTGTTATTCGCGTGACGTCAGTAAGTCAGGTGCTGACCTTGCATTCTGCTTGAGGTAGGTTATTTAACACGCCAGTTAAATGGCTTTACGTGTTTTCCTGTTTGTAACCATTTTTAACAATTTATTATTCACAACAATGACAGTAAATTAACTTCATTAATAAAATCAGTAGTGTGAACTTTACATGCAAAGGTTATTTTGTTGTAATACAGTAATATAAAGTGTATATTCATAATGATGGCTAATTTTTCTCTAATCTAAACCATTACTAATAAAATTCTGTCACAAACTACTGGACCTGTGTCTGACATTAAATTATTATAAAATGTATAAACAAGCCTATCTCTTATCAGTATTGTATTGGAAATTGGGTGAAATTTTTGCGACTCATTTCCTCTGCAGGTGGTTTCGGTACTGGATAATGTTTCGTGGGATAGAGAGGTTCCAGATAAAATTAATGCCGATGCAATTAACACATAGCCTCTTGAACGTCTACCTTGCATTTCCTGTGAATACCACTGTACATTATGACCCTCTTCACAAATAGTCGTTAATACACAACATTGCCCCTTTATTGTAATGACTCACTTTTATAACAGGTGAAGCACAACGGGAAAAATTTTAAATTATTTATCGAAACAACTCCATAAAATTAGAAACCACGTTACTTCAATACAAGTTTAATTGTTTATGTCTTCGCTATCATTGTCTTCAAAGTCACTATCACTTTCGGAATTTTCACTCGATCCATGACTTCAATCATTACTATAGTCAAAAGTTTCGTCGATGCATACTGTAATTTTCTAAATGTTTCAGTTCCCATTTCGCACTAAATTTCTTTATGAACATTAAATGTTTCTTCCGGATCTTGGGATGAAATTTCCTCGTTAACTATCACGTCACAAGTAGATGTACAAGGTGTTTGAAGAAGCGTGGAAACAATCTTCTTTCTCTCTTTCGTCTCATATCGTAAATTTCATAGTTTCTTTTATTCAAATTTCAATACTTTATTTATTCATTAAAGATATCAGCTCAAAGAATTTGAGTGACCACAAGGGTCCTATATGCAATAAACATGTACAATGTAATGTTATATTTGAAACAATAAAGGAAAAAGAAAGTTAAAGTTATTTCTTTTACAGTTGGTATTACTCCAGATTTAAGGGTAGGTCCTTTTATTTTATCGGGTATTAATTTAAACTTTATAACCTCAGATTCATCGTAATGAGACGGTAAAAAATGGTCAGAGCAAATAACTGCATTAGATGTTGGAATGAAGTGTCTTCTCTTGCAAAACTGTACCCAGGCCGACTGCCGTTTTGGAGAGCGACCTTTTTTAGGAAATGAGTAGAAGAATTTTCTCTCCTTTCCGTCCTTGCCTTCATTTCCAGAAATGTTGAACATCCATAAACCGCACATTGAGGAAGAAACTCACTGTGACACTTGCCTTACTGCTACAGCTACGCGACCGTTTGGCAAAATGACGTCATACTATTTCTAAGAAACGCTCTCCTGTGAAACCGGTGGCGAGCCGGAAGTAAAAACTATTGCACTGTTGCTTTGAAGGACGAGTACATTCATTTAAAATATATATTTTTGTGTTGAATTCCCCTTTAAGATAGATACATCACATGCGGAGGAAGGCAGAAAATAGGAACGATTGGAGAATGCTGGGTTTGTAATGAAAAACCTGTCATTGGGCAGGAAAGTATGAATGAATAAATTTTATTAAACACTAATGTGTACACATTTCAGCTGTTTATTATTTATTCTGGAAGTCTGGTTCGGGACCACGCAGAGTGAAGGTCATTGTGAAATATTGGTAGAATGATGATAATGGTGAGAAAATACGGGAGAACCCAGAAAAATCCATCATGTCCGCTTTGTCCATCACAAATTCTTTCATAACCCAGACAGGAATCGAACCCGGGTCGCCACGTGGAATTCAGAGATGCTAACCACTCGACCACGGGCGAGTAATGCATTATATTACAAATATAAAAAACGACGTGCCATTGATATACTGAAAAAAATTTTATCTAGGTAATAAAAATTCCATAAATATAAGTAACTTATTTTCTCTGTTCCTACGAAATAAAAATGTAATTATATGAGGGGCTCTTAGCACAAATGGTGTAACTCCATGAGGGATAGTGCTGTGAAACATCAGTATTTCTAAAAGTGAATACGTCTACAGAACATTCAGTAAACAAATAAAGTGCTGACATCTCAGTACTGTGATATTTCGTATAAATATTTCCTTATGACAGTCAAAAGTATGGATTATATGATATGATATTTATTAATTAATAGTTCAAAAGTACATAAACTTAATAATTAAAACTGGCCTATGCACAAATAGTCATTATACACAATTAATATACAATTTAATGACAAATTTTCTATCATATAACTATTCAATTTATGTTGGTTTAACTTACACTTACTTCTGGTTTTAGTGCACGTTTCCAACCTATGACATTTATTTTAAACAGTCAAACTTCTTTACTTGCTAAATTAGTCAAAAGTATGGATATTCTTGCTACAAAATATGCTAGTAACTTCAGTTTCATGAAAAGTGGAGTTACACCATTTGTGCTCTGAGAACTTTATACAGGTGGGAGAGGTATACGTGCAAATAATTTGATATTTGTTTAAGAAAAATGCAAGTGAATTTACGCCCTATTTACTTTTTCCCTTGTCATTGTAGTTTTTTTTCATAAATGTGTCGCGTATTTTAAGGTTTGATGTTTTATGAATGGTAATAGCCTACTATGAAACGCCTGTCAGTTCAGACTATACGTACGTCTTTCGATATCATTATTAAGCCTTGGTTTTTCTGAACCGACGCATGCGACATGCGAGGTGCGGGGCCCGCCTCGCACAAATCTGGACTACATGAGAGGTAGTGAGTGGTTTTTATGGCTGCGAGGTGCGCGATCTGCGGAGGTTCGCAGAGAGGCCTCGCAGCGTCGTCTCGGACCGAATTGCGCGGCCGGATTTGTGCGAGGTGCGCACTGCGAGGCTTCAGCAAATGGCTTTGGATCTAGAGGGAAGAAACAATGGTGGGTGGTAAAGAAAAGTTGTAAATTCACATTTTTTCACTCCTTAAATGTAAAGGAATTTACAACTTTTCGATGATGGGTCCTATCTTCCTATTCAGGTGAGAAAAGGAAGAGGTGAGAAGGGTAACCTACTCGTCGGAGTCGTTACAAACACCTGTTCTATTTGACTAACCAACGATAGATTGTCAAGAGCGTAAAATAAAATACGTAAGAGATGAAAAACGAACATGAGAGTTCACAAGAACAGATATATGAAGAAAATACTAACGTGTCTAGAAAAAAATTGAAATTAGATAGCCTAAAGACAGTCTACTGATCGAAAATGCTGTGCATGTAGCAGTAAAACCGTATTCATTCACTGACAGTTTTCTTCCCAACGGCAGATCTTTCACTGCAAATCTAGCATTATTCAATCTTCCATATTTTCTGCCTTCCTCTTAGTCTCCACATACGTTTCAAATATCTTTTGTTGTGTATCATCTGATAATTGGTTCTGCTCCGAACTTCTTTTCCCGTTCACAATTCTTTCCAGTGCATCTTTCAGTAGGTAGCTTCTTCTCAGCCTGACCCAACCAATCTGTTCTCTGTTTACAGCAGGGATGTTAAATCGCCTATATTGCGTGCTCATACTGCAAGCAATATAAATCCAACAAGATTCACTTTTCAGCAAGATAAAGTGCATTCATCGCTCTTAAGGAAATGTTTTGCAGGTTCTTGAGAGCATGCAGTGCAGGCGCTTTGACATCCCTGGTTTACAGCTTTTTAAATGAGTCCAGTACTCATTATTTTCAGGTGTGGATTCTAATTTAGTGGCTTTCTCTTGAAAACTTGCTTCAAATTTTATTCTTTTTCTTCGTTCTTCAGTTTATCTATATCCAATTTCGTCACAAGAAAAATATTAGAATTAGATACATGCAGCGTTGACAAATAGTCTGATGAAGATATCACTGTCTTCTCCACTAACAATGCAGGATAATTTTGGCTTATTCTTTCAAAAGTGGCAAGACGGCGAATTCCATTGGACATAACAAGCGCTCAGCAACTGATTCACGCGAACTCGCAGGATGAGAAACCACAAGCTTCTCAGCGTCATTGCGAAAATGGTACGCAGCGCCGGCATTGGTTTTTCTGAACCGACGCATGCGAGGTGCGAGGCCCGCCTCGCACAAATCTGGACTACACTAGAGATAGTGAGTGGTTTCTACAGCTGCGAGATGCGCGGTCTGCGCAGCGTCGCAGAGAGGTCTCGCTGCGTCGCCTCGGACAGATTCGTCCGGCCGAATTTGTGCGAGGCGCGCACTGCGAGGCATAAGAAAATAGCTTTGCATCTAGAGGGAAGAAACAATGCTGGGTTGTATAGGAGAGATGTAGATTGGATTATTTTTACATTGCTTAATTGTAAATGAATTCACAGCGTTTCGGAGAATGGTTTTATCTTCGTCATAGGTGAAAAAAGGGGAGTGAGAAGTTGAAGATCAATATGAGAGTTCACATAAACAGGTAAGTGAAAAAAATAATGAAGTATATAGGAAAATAAAATTATTATAATTTAGATATTTTAAGTAGGAAAACCTCCATTCACGTCCACGTCGTGGTCCCCGGGGTAGTGTAATCTGTGGTTACACTGAACAACAAATTCTTACATTTTATCTTGCTCAGAAACAAAAATAGGTGAATATTACTAATATGTGTACCCTAAATCTGAATTTAAAATCAAAATTGCCCCATCACGTACCATTTTCCGCGGAAAATGAATTGAATTTTTTTTAACGAAAAACTTATTTTTAATTTTTCACTGCTTCTGGTAAAATGACAACACACTTTGGATTCTAAACGCCTCATAAAATTTGAAAAATGTGTACTGGATACAAATATGATGTTACATAGTTTAAAACGGAACAACAATAAAAATATTTCATGCATATACAGAGAACAATTTTGAAATTTGAACTTACATTAAACGAATTTTCTGGATCACTTCTGTTTATAACTACACCCGATGTCTTTTACAACGAACCAACAATAGTTTCCAAGCATCCTAGATGATGATCTTCCTTTATATCGTCTTTCCATTTCAGATATTTCTTGATGAACTTTTTTCCCATATTTGTCGCTTACCGCTCCAAGGTTAGGAGAAAAGAAAGTCAATTGAGAATGTAAAAAGTGTATTTTGAGAGACATATTACACCCTATTTTCTGATAAGCACATACATGATTTCCACAATAAGTTCTATGTAGTTGTCAGCCATAGAATTTCCAAGGAAATTTCAGCATACATCTTTGAAAGCACATCATGCTATTTTTCTGTAATGGAAAGTTTTTCCTCAAACAAAGAGTCAGCCATAACTTTGTGAATTTGTGGACCGATGAAAATGCCCTCTTTTAATTTGCTTTCACTCAAATCGTTAAACGTTTCTTTTAAATACTGAAAACCACACCCTTGTTTATTAATTGCGTATACCTCACGTTGAACTGTTCTGAAATTTACTGAATAGAAGGGACCAATCAATATCTGTTTATTTATTAGGAGTACAAAATAAAATGCCAACAACTATAAGAAACCGGAAATAAGTTATAAATTCATAAAATGCATTAGCTTTAGTTTTGGTTTACAACCTCCAACCCTCGCCAGATGTTTCCTAGGACAAGGCTTATCGAAAAGTGAAATCAAAATATATCTTAAATCTTATGTGATACGAAGGAAGGAGATGTATTTTCGGATTCAGCGCACACTAAACCATAAGGGACACATTGTTTTAAGTCGGAGCAAAATTCTTGTTGTCCAGTATTAGAGCAAACGGAAGAGAATGAGAGCGAGAATCCTTTCCTCACAAACCGGAATCCTCTGGCTATGGGATCATACTACTGGGTGTTCAGTTCAAAGTGTATCATGGCTCGCTGTATGCCGTCACGTGGCTAGTCGATGAGCCTAGAGAATTCAATCTTCCTACACTTCCGCAAAGGTGTATTACTTATCTGCCAGGGAAGTTGCCTGGCAAGTACGGCGTTCATTCAGAAGAATACTTACCGATACGTACGGTAACGCCGGTAGTGGCAGGAATGTGAACTGTTTCGAAACATGTACTGAGGTGAGTTTTTTCTTACTGTCGGGATATGGGGAGAGGGTTAAGACAATTACTTACGTATTTGTTGACATTAACTTCGACGGTCAACATGGACATGGAGCATTTGATTTGTGTTGTGGAATGTTGCCATACGCAACCGATGATAACAAATACCCTGCGTACGACTCGCCCGCGCAAAACACAGTTCTAAAGACGTTATGGTAGCACACAGACCGCCCTCTGTTGCTACGACGTTCAAGTTATACCGTACACGTTCTCAAGTTCTGATTGAACGCCTTGATTAATAGGAAACTGCTCTGACACAAAAGCTGAAACTCGCTTCAAATCGCTGACTCATCAACAGTGACGACATGACACACTTTGAAATGAACACCTAGTAGATAGAAAAGCAGGCAAGTTTAGAGGTCTTAAGGTAAAGTCCCACCACGAAACTCACTCATTGAGGGACTAATGCCCTATTCTGAGGATATTTTCAAGTACTCGAAATTTTCAGGCGAAATGTCGGAAGCGGTGGAGAGACCAGCTTTTAACCAGCGTTCAGTCTGAAGCGAAACAGACGAGAAGGCCTAATCCAAGATAATTAATGATGAGGACAGTGATGATGATGACGATGATGATGATGGATGAGGAGGAGGAGTAGGAAAATAATGTCTACTGGATGCAAATAACCATGAATCTAGTACTAGAATAGCATAGGGAAGCGTAAATCTGTACAAAATGTGTAAAAAAACCCGCAATCGTACCTCAGGAAGGTTTAAACTCTATCGAAATTTTCATATGTCCCCATCAAGCAACCGAGTTTAAACCTCCATGACGTGTGCTGAGCTATCATACAACAATATTAAAGCTGAATAGAAAATATTACAACGCCCTTCCACGTGATTCGTTTCGCGGCTGGAAGATGTAGGTTAGTTTATTTTACGAGGCTTTATGAATATCTTAGGTTATTTAGCGTCTGAATGAGATGAAGGTGATAATGCCGGTGAAATGAGTCCGGGGTCCAGCACCGACAGTTACCCAGCATTTGCTCATATTTGGTTAGGGAAAACCCTGGAAAAACCTTACCCAGGTAACTTGCCCTGACCGGGAATCGAATCTGGGCCACCTGGTTTCGCGGCCAGACACGCTAACCGTTACTCCACAGATGTGGACCACAGATCATAGAGAACTACAGTAAGTACATGGGTTGATTGGAGCATGATAACTGGTGACCAGGAAAATATGCCACTTCAATCCGTGGAAAAGAGTGGTCAGAAAGTTGGATATGAATATAGTAAATGGTTGGATTATATACAGAGAAATACATGGGCGAGACTCCGTGGACCTATTTGAATTCCGATGATACTTAGCTGTTCAATATCTTAAGATGTTTTCGAACTGCCCTATTTCATCACCTCGAGGAGTGAAATTTGATACGAGGTTTGATAATAGAGGTCAGTTCATGGCAAATCGACCCTATCAGAAATACTGCCTGATGGAATGGTGTAAATGCAGACCAGTAACATTCCGCAAGAAGTGTGATGTAACTCCCTATCAAAGATGCTTCGAGCCTCACCACACTCGGTAAAGACAGACATTACTAAAATAAGTGTGTTTCATTACTTTATTTATTTTATTTATTTGTTTATTTATTTATCTATTTATTTAACCTGGTAGAGATAAGGTCATCAGGCCTTCTCTTCCCCTCTAACAAGGGGGGTAGATTGCTGCAGCATTGTATTGTTGCATTAATACTTAAGCCTCATAAATAAATTTATTTATATTGGTGTAAATGTTTCTCGTTATAAAACATTAAATAAACAAAAATATATTTACTTTATTGCAAATGAATACGCAGATATCATAAGTACCCAGCGGTCTATTTAGGCCTATAGACAGGGTGATATTCAACTACTTGGTGCACGGCAGAAGAAACAAAATATATTCTTGACATCTTATGAAATAGGTACATTCTTTTAGTTTTTTAAATAAAAATAATTTGGGCTTTAATGCGCTAATTGAAAACAAAATTCTATAGAAGAGGTCCTTTGAGACTCCAAAATAACTTTTGAATTTTGTTTCACTATCAATCAGATGGCGGTTTACAAGAATATTGTAAGCACCCTCGCTTTTCCTATTCTTGAAGATATCACTGTCTTCACCAAAAAGAATGCAGGATCAGGATCATTTCCTCTTCATATTATCTTCCTCTTCCAGCATTAGCAAACAGGTGACGAGATCCACCATGCGCTCAGCGACTGATCCACGCGATCTCGCAGCCTGAGAAACCACAAGCCTCGCAGCGTCATTGCGAAGATGGTTCGCAGCTGCGGCCTCGCATCTCGCACGTCGCATGCGTCGGTTCAGAGAAACCAGGCTTTTATCGTACTCCAGCATAAACAGTTAAGGGTGAAATTCGAACATACTGTATTACAGTACAAAATAAATCATGAATGTAATCCCATGTGCTAATGTGAAAAGGTGCTTGTGCATGGATACATGATACATTATTTGGTAACTGTGTCACCACAGAGATCTTGATGGTAAGCCTGGACAGTAGACAACTCCCACAAGCTTAGACCTCCGCGTAACTAGTGAGGCGTTCGTAAAGAAAACAAATCGTCTGGAAGTATTAACTAACCTAAAAACATAATATTTTTGCATGTCTAAAGAAATAGCTTCGAAGATTGAGAAATTTGTTACATACTGTGGTTCAGTATACTATCTCCGATTACTTATAAAAATATTTGTTCGTATACCCCTCCCAGCCTGTATATATACATACTTAAGCTATATAAGGTATAAATGAAGTTAAATATTTACATTTTTATGTAAATTGGGAAGTAGAGATTCAAGTTAATTGGGTGCACATTAAATGCTTTGCTGATATATTTTGTCTTTTCAATGATAGAGTTGAAGGAAGTGAATTATATTCATAATAGAGATATATTATAGAATTAGGTCTAAATCGTTACGAAAGTCGTAGGTCGCACGACGGACAAGTGCGTTTCGTTCCCATTACAGTAACATAATACAAAGAATGATGATGGAAAAAAAAACACTTTGGTATTCTCGCGAATGTTTTCAATCAATGATACCGCAAAAAAAAAAAGAAGAAGTTTTTGGAGTTTGACGTCTGTCTTTCTGTATAAATGATTTCTTCTAAATTAATTAATCATATCTAGTATTAATGGATCAATTTATGCGAGAATGATGCACGTGAAATTTAGTTATTTCAGTAAAATATTCAATGTCGTCAATTGTATACCTATCCAAATGTTTATCTTAACTTGTTTTCGTGTACAAGATTCTTTTTTTCGTTGTTGGTAACTCTAAAGCATCTGTTAGATGCTTTATGGTTGTGCCAACAGATGGAGTTACTTGTCAACAATGTGACGTGAAACGTGTGTTCAGGTTACTGCCCAGTGACAATCCTGATATATTTTTATATTTGTGATGATTGGTTAATTAATATTAACCCGACACACTTACAATCACACTCACATTCATACAAATTTTCAGAAATTTCAGACTCTAGACACCAGGGAATTCCTCTTCTTCAAGAAAAATTCACCGAGAGTCGAGCCCGGGAATCGAACCCGGGAGCTCCTGATCTGAAAGCCAACATGCTGACCAACAGACCACGGAGGCAGTCCGTGTACAGATGAAGAGATAAATGAAATGAGGGACAGTAACCAGTACAGTACAAGTTGCCAGGCGACGATAGAGAACAAATGATGTGAAACAATCGAATGAAATTTATAAACAAATGAATGCTCTTTAAAATTTAAGCATTCTTATAGGGTAATATAGGGGTGCTATTTCAAGGGGTTGAGGGATTCAGGGGGTGTAACTTAAAATTCAATTAAAACTGGTTTTAAACTTTACATGTTTTTTTTGTTTAAATTGAATATAATTGAAATAAACACTAATCCTAGGTAGTTTTGAAACGAAAGTCCTGTATACGTATAGCTCTTTTATATAAATTTGTTAAATATTAATAACAAAACAATTTAAACAATACCGTACAGTTATTAAATTAAATTATAATTTTTTATATGTTTATTATATCATCCTTCTTTATGTACGGTAGTTCTAATTAAACGGTCTTTTTCCTTTTTTTCAGTTTTTTTTTTCACATGGATAGCAGTTTCATGTTTGTGTATGCATTTGAATATGTGTCAGCGTGTGTCTCTGGAGCGTCGTAACTGAGATGGAATGCAAAGTATAACTTAATATAAAAAGAATGGTTACGCAGAGAAGGCAGGAATGTACTCGATAAGATGAGAACCTAAATTATTATCATCATTATCATCATCATCATCATCATCATCATCATCATCTGCGTTTTACAATAACATTCCTAATGGCCTGTTACGGACTCCTGCCATTTTCGGAATGGTCGATCCACAGATCTTGTTTCTCTGAAGATGTACCGGATCATCTATTTTGATATCCTGGAATGTTGCATTCTATTGACGTGTAGTAACCAATTTTGTCTATAGTCACGGTGATATTCAGCTATAGGGATTATTTTGAGTTCATCAACTATTCCTTGATTTCGTTGTAATCTGAAAAGCTGTATCCAGCAATTCTTCTTAAAAATCTAATTATTGCAGTAGATGTTATGCATCTTTCATCTTGGATTCGTATGGTCCATGCTTCACTACCTTAACAGGAGATGGGTCTTGCCAAAACTTTAAAACCCTTCAATCATGTGTCTTTTTGGACTTTTATTGATTTGAAAACTTGGTTAATAATTAACGAGGTATCTACAGATAGTCACGTTACCCCTGTATATTTTAATATTTTTAAATATTTTAATAGTTTAATATTTAATATCTTAATCAATAAATTGCAATTTTGCTGTTGCAGAAACATTCAGGAATATAACAGAAGATTTTCTTCCCAAAACTCTCGTCGAACATGGCGTCGTATCCAGTTGCGTCATGGTAACGATGGTGCACACACAGATCTTCTGGATAAATAAGGTATGTGATGCATATGAGTCGTTAGTTGTTAGTTGTAAAATAAGCAAATTTGGGGGGGAGGAGGTTAACGTGACTCAAGGCCCACTGTGCATGTGGCTAGTTACGGTTTCAGTGAATGCATTTGCGATTTCGTTTACAGAAAAGTAATGTTTTCAGAGAAGATACAGTTCTGTCTTTTTATTTTTATATGAACATAATATGTAAATTAATTTCTCAGAGCAATTCTTGTAGTAGACTTTAAACTCTAAAGTGTTTGTCTGGAAAGGTTTTCGATTGATTAAATAATTACGTAAAGTAATAATTAATTTCTCGGGTATAAATGTTTATGCGGACACACTGTCTATAACAACCATTTATCACACGAACATACGTAAAAATAAAATTATGAATATAATCGTCGTAGTTAATAAGGAATAAATTTTCATATTGTGTTGCGTTTGAAATAAAGACTCGTTAAGTTTGAGCTGTATTTGATCTATTTTCATTATTTCCAAATGAATACTTACAGAATCTGAAAATGAACAAAATTCATTCAGTAATTTAAGAGAAATCGCTTTAAAAGACTGACAAGATGACTTGCGAAAGCTGCTTTCGATATCAGAGCCGCTGAAAAAATTAATCTCAGTGAAAATATCGAAATAGTCATTTCTGTAGCATGAAAATGCTTTCCTCAATATATTTCATACAATGAGTAAACGAAACCTCTTGTATTGTATTTGTATAGCCTATTATAAAATATGTTTATTAGTGAGAAAATCACTAGTGAGCCTACCTTATGACAATTTATTATTCAAAAACTAAACAATTGTTCAAATCATAAGATTCACACAAATCAACTTTCACTCATCAACAGTAATTACATCGACACGTAAAATATATCACTGAGTTTCGGAAATGACACTACAGTTATGGTGGTTTAAATGTAATATTTTGTTTCGTCTTACAAGTGGAAAGTATGGATCTATTATAAGATTTATAATAAATGAAGGCAATGCAATATATTTTCCCTGCATAAGAAGCGACATTCCAAAATTAGTCTCTCCTCAAAACAAATTTTTCAATATGATTCACTCAAAGTGTATCATAAGTATCTATTATCACTTTGTGATGGCACAGGTCTGTAGCGCCTCTCGGTACCGAGACATTACTGAAAGAGGCGGCTTGGCACGGCTAATTTTATAGGCAACTTCGGCGCCCTCATGCCTGTAGGTGACGTCATTGGGCGTGGTTACAAAAGTTAATTGATTAACGGCCTAAATACGAGTAACATTAGCGTTCAGAGCAGCTGTGGTCCATAGTCTTGTTACGGTAGGTATTTGAATTTATGCTATTTTTTATTTCACCACGGATCCCGGAACGAATGTCCATACTCGGTGCAGCCAAAAAAAAAAAAATTCTAACGTCTAAAAATGGAGTAAAATGTAATGAATAATAAGTTTCATCTAAGTGGAAATAATGAGGGTACTACAGCAGTCATGTCAACTGGTGCCCATAGGCGCAAGAGCGCGCTTTACAGCGGAAGGGAAAGAGACAGACGAGTGAGGTAGTATATGCCGCTTGGTCGAGCTATGTACAGGGATGGCCAGCACTGATCCAATGGATAAAGAGAACAGAATTTATTAAAACTGTATCCATGTTATTTTTTTAGATTTGTCTGAAAATTAGGCCTATAAGTGCATTATTAGAATGTAAGTTTTAATTTAATGCTCATTTTTCACAAGTTTGCTTTTTATTCAAAAGGAATATATTACAGAAAAATGAAATTTTAAGATATGTTTATTTAGTAGTCTTACAGGTTCCGTACTGAAACAATGTTTTCGTACGGTAAATCTAATATCGTAAATACGTATTACTGAAGATATACAGAAAAATTTTGAAAATATTCGCATGGGAAATGTTTGTAAGGAAATGAATTAAAAAAGCAACTACTGTTACATCATGAACAAAAGATATGCTCCCATGTGGTGGTGAAATGTCAGCTCTATAGTTTCAGCAAAATTCGCGAAAATAATTTAATATTCTGATGATAGGAAGTTGCGCACCAATATCAATAAAAGGATAATGCGATAAGAGTTTTGTTATGTAATATTAGTTACAGTTAAAACATATACCTAGGTAACTTTGCTTTGTACTATAATATTATTTTGATTAGTTTATTGATTACGTTTCTAAGGCTAAAGTTACTACCAATATCAATTCCACCTTATTTTGTCATACTTAGTCTCTTTCTTTGGGATATCACTTTCTTTATGAATGATGTGTTTCATCCACTTAATACAGTATAGTTGTACTACTATGGAATTTATGTGAAAATTCCTTCTTAACTCTTTATTATGTTATGAACGTTTAAAACACAACTGTAATATCAAGAAATTATTGTTAGTACTTTTGTTTTACAGACAATATAATTATATAATATCGAACAGAAAGAAGCCATATAAAAATAACGACAAAAAATGTCACGTTTCGTTTGAAGTTTGTACACCACTGTTTTCTTAATTCAACAGGCTGCATAGTCATATACATTATACATAATCCCTTCTCCTTCCATACCTAGCACTTGATGCCCGCGCACGACGTCAAGGTCAGAAAAATGCGCTTACTTTGACATCACGCTACTACAGTATTACTATTCTGTAATAACAGCAATTCTGCAAATATCATTTACACATAACACGTTTAATAGGGTTATTCATTGTCATTGCGAGAGTATGAAATCATAGGCGAGAATAATGATAGGTAGAGATCATTTTATTGTTATGTGGAAGAGAACTTGTACCATATTATGTGACATAAATATACAACTCAGAATCTTCGTATACAAACTATGCTAAAAATCTTTTTCACTCTAAATTGTCATCTCTGACTGTTGGCTTTGAACTCGCTACTCTTGGATCTAATAGTACATATAGTAACTGAGCAAATTAAAAAATATATCCCCAAATATATTCAAGCAAGAAAGAAGTAAGATTCTTTGTAAATGAAGAGATCTTATATTAAAATTTGCATAAGGATCTCTTTAAATATCTTCGAAGAATTAGCAAGTTCTAATACTTCGCTATCGATCCTCTTGTAGTAAGAACTGTGACATTTTCTGAAAAACTTGTTAAAGCGAGGCGCCTGTTCACATTTCCAATTCCTTTTTCTTTTCCGCCGGCGGAATATGATACTGACAAGTGACGCATTTTACAATTTTTCTAAATGTAAATTCACTTCGATGAAAGAGGAAGCGAGAGAGGCAAGTTTGATTATATATCACACAATGAAAGTCGTTTACAGAATGGGAGTATTATAACTCACTGACTTCATGAAGTTGAAAACAGAAGTGAATCTCTGTATTCAACATTTAAAAGAATAAGCGTATGGGTAATTTATATTCGATTTTCGTTGGAAAAAGATATGCATATTTCATAATTTAATTAGGTGGCAGAAGAGCTATCTTTTATTAAGGTTGTGCCTGATACTACGTCTGTTATCAGGTAGTAAATCTCACTTGGCGATATGTCAGAGGAAGAACAACTGTTTGTATAGATCTGAAGTCTGATTAGTGTAAGATGTAGCCAATCAGCGATATATGCAATGGAGAGGAGAAAGTAACTGGTCACACTGTCCCATTATCGCCTGGCTTAGGTTGCCTCATGAGTGATGCCTTTCTGGCCTCACTTATGACGTTCCAACCTGTCTTCGAAAAGTTGACTAAACAACAACGACCACAAGACCAATAAAAACAACAGAAACAAGAACAGGAATAGCAACAAGAAGAAGAACAACAATAACAAGAACTAGAACAACATGAAAAATAACAAGAACACGAATTTGAATAACAAGAACTAGAACAACATGAAGAACAACAAGAACAGCAGCAACAAGACCAAGAACAGAAAGAAGAGGAACAAGAGCAACAACAACAACAGAATATAATATCATAAATGAAAATATAACTCGTGAAGTAATTAGCAAGAAAACGTTATTAAATTACTTCTTGTATTTTAGAATTACAAGGCTGAGCAAATTCAATTGCTTCATACATCATCTTTAGTACCGGCATAGAAAGTAAAGAAAGACTACTTTTAATTTTTTTTAATTTATTTATTTAAATTCAAATATACAGAATAAAGAAATATAATTACAAAAACAAACAAAGATAAATACAAATAAAATAATACAAGCAATATAAAAAGAAGATACAGTAGTATTAACAAAATTTGAGACCGAATGAGCAGCGCTCGTGCTCGGTCGCAGTTCAGATATAATATTAAAATAAAAAATAATAATAATAATATAAATAAATAAGTAAAATAAAATAGGAACTAAAATATAATTACAGCGGCAATGGAATTAAGTATATACTATAATATTAACACTAGAGAAGAATAATATCGCACGTGAAAAGTAGGATTAATATATATTTCAAAATTATAGAATACAAATATAATATAGGTTGATTAATTCATACACATAGGCTATAAATTTATTTAATCAAATTTAAGATATTAACACGTTTCTAATTTTCTTGTTATATGTTAGTGGGTTACATGTTAGAAGTTCTGGGTGTAATTTAGTTAAAGCATTGTACAACCGAGGGCCAAAATTTATGCTATGCTTTAGACCAGCAGATGTGAGACATTTAGGTTCTACTAATGTTGAATTAATATTTCGTCTTGTGTCATAATTGTGTGTCTGTAATACAAACTTATTACGATTTTTATGATAAAATTTTAACAGCGTATACTTATAAATTTGTTCAATATTAAATACATTAAATTCAGAATAAATTAATTTAGTTGGATAATCGAAACGTTTCTTCAAACAAATTTTAATTATTCGTTTTTGTAGTAAATTTAACGGACTAAGATTAATTTTTGTACTTCCACCCCAAACAATTATACCATATTGAATGATAGACTGAATAATGGCCAAATAAACATTTCGTAAAACTCTAATAGGTAAGTAGCAGCGAAGATTAACGAATTTATAAATTGTTTTACGAAGCCTCTTACAAAGATAAGTAATGTGATGAGGCCATTTTAAATTCTGATCAATAATGATACCCAGATATTTTACATACGTGGCTTCTTTCAAAGGTGGACATTTACAACTTTTGGGATCTAAACAATTTTCACTGTGTATTATTAGTCGATATTTATCGCTAAATTTTAAATTTTGAACACTGGCAGCTGTTAACGAAAAAGGAACTAAAGTTGATTTAGATATATTTAAAGAAAGGAAGTTGGAATTAAGCCATTTTTTAACAATGTTAGCACCTACATTATACTGTATTTGATCTTCATTTCCAGATATCAAAACGGATAATCTAATTTTGGAGGGTTTGCACAGTATATTAATTACAGAAATGTTAAACTTTTCAAAGGTACAGAGAGATTAATCTTTGGTGATTGACCCAGAAGGGAGATTTTTTTCTTAAACTTGTTTTCCATGAAGATTGGGCTGATATTATATCCCCTAAACATTGTATATTTCTATATATGGTGTAATAAGCGAAACACATAGAACATAATGAAAATCTTAAACTTGATAGAGATCGCCAGCTGTTCTGTATTCATTGCATTACTTGAAACGAGATCGACACTATATTAAACAATATAAACAAAATTTGCACCCTCATTACTCATGCTATGCTCAGTTGATTGATACCACATTAAAGTAATTAGAGTTATTTTATTTTTAGTTCACAATAATTAACACTGAACTCAAAATTACTGAAAATTTGTATTTTTTGGTCTGGTACCATTTTCTCAAACTACCTGTCACATTGGTGCCCACCCAGCATCGTGATGCAGTTTGAGAGCTACGATAAGTTATGAAACCCGGTTACGAAAGCCAGCTATAACACATGGAAGATCATCATGCTAAGCACATGATACCTCCATTTTAGTTGGATGATCGTCCATCTCTACTTCGGCATGTAGACGTGAGGTCAGCAGTCGGCTGGTCGGTCTGGACCCTTAAGGGGCAGTAGCGCCAAGTATTATTACTATTATTATTATTATTATTATTATTATTATTATTATTATTATTACTACCTACTTACTCTAAGTATCAGTAAATTCAGCCGGGTCTCTCTAATGGGAAGTAAAGGTTTTGTTTGTCTGTCTAGTATCGTTATAGTTCTAGGGAAATTTCAGTGACTTTCACAGTAAGGAAAAGCATACTGAATAGCTGGAAATCTCTTCCAATATCCTTAAGTCATCGTCATTCGGTCAATAAGGCTGGATATTGAAAACACTTTTCATAACTACCAAAAACGTATTATTTATAATGTGTTCTTTTCAATATGTTAACTGTAGTTAAATGGAATATATAAACAATAAATTGTAAATGTAATAAACAATGATGTGTAATCATGCAAATCATTGAGTACATACAAGAAACGCTGACAATATATAAATTGAAACGCAAATTGTTTGCACATTGTATGCAGTAGACACAGGTATGGGACATGGGAATAGAGTTAATAAACACATCAGTAATTTTAAACATTCAGATGTAAATTAATGTTTGTAATAATGTACTATAAAATAATATGATTGAAACACTGTGAGCTATATAAACAGCATCCTGGCCGCAAACACTTCTGTTTTAGTGAGTACAGTTCAAATAGCTCCTAGGAATGTGCTTTACATTTAAAATGTAGCCATTAACATTGGAGGAAGTAAACCGGGAGTGTAGAGAGATGCCGATTGTTCACGTCAGAGGCAGCAAGCTAATGTAAGAGAGAGGATTCTTCTAGCACAGTTTCGCCAGGCAAAAAAATTCTTCTTTAAGATAGCCTAATATACTTTAATAGTGTGAATTGTATTTATTTTATTTTCTTTGTATTTTACATCATTCTGTAAACATAAAAACATATATGTGTGTGAGATAAATCATCAGGGAGGAAAAAGAAAGCGGAAAATATATGTTACACTTACTGTCAAAAGTTATTCTTTCCAGGAATGAAAACTAAATTGCATATTTTGATACTTGGAAGCGGAAAAGAGAAAAATGGTACTTGATGCTTTAAGCAGATATTATATAGATTCTGTATTTGCAGTTAATCAGTTACTTACGTTCGTACTTAGCCTACAAGGAAAGGACACGCTCTGTATATCACCGAATTAAATAAGATTGTGTGAGATGAAAGTACAAGACGTACTGTTTAAAATCATACCTAGTATAGGTGGCCAATGACCCCTCGTTTTGGAAACATTGGCTATTGTTTGTGACATACTTCCGTTAGGTGCCTAATAGGGAAACATTATACCACAGTCTACTATATACAGTCACGAAGCTTGAGTTTACTACGTATTGGGCAAAATTCTGAGAAGACTTGGATATACATACAAGAGGAGCAATGACGGCAGACGTTTTCTTGTGGAAAAGTTCGGGGCAGAAGAAGATACTAGATGATAGACATAGATAGCCTATAGTATGTGGGGAGTATGAGGAAGGCAGAAAATAGGAAAGATTAGAGAATGCTGATTTTTCAGTGAACTATGATGGAATATCAAAAGCTTTAATATAATGAAACTATGTAATCTAACAAGGAGAGGACACTATTTTGCATTTCCTGTAATGAGGCGATATTGGCGATCCTAGTGGTGAGCAATTATCTAATGTTTGCATATTTACTACGTATTGAGCTTCGCGACTGTATATACTAGAGGCACGAGAAATAGGCGGGTATGGCGAATCCCTCATACACTACCCCGACTCCTACATCCTCAGAACCTGCTTGGTATATGGTCCTGTCCCAAATAACTTACTCTTCCATTCACACGTTTTGCACTATCGGAAAACTTTAAAGAACAAATAAAATAATAACGTGATTTCTAGTAATTACAAATACCTGATTTACTGAATATTGTTGTTTTGTTTAGCCAACTGTCCGAACACAGGTCTGAAGCTCGTGACAACAATAAGGCATCACTCATGAGGTAACTAAGCCAGGATATAATAGGTTATGACGGCCAGTTCTCTTTCCCCCACCATTGCATACATCGCTGAATAGTAACATATTACACTAATCAGACTTTAGATGATACTATAATTTATAATATTTTGCAAGTTAGCCATTTCATAAATATAATAATTATTATAATGTAATGTAAATCTAATACGAGAAATCAAATATTTATCATCACACACAAGTAGACCTATTTTGTTTTTATGTTTTCAGAATATTATATTGAAATAGTAAATACCAAAATATAATGTTTATACAGTTATCAACTTTGTGAATCATGAAAAAATAAAAAATTAAAGTGTAAAAAATTAATATATTATTTTGTACTGTGTGTAGAAAATGTACACGTTATTATAACATGAACGGCTTAGCTTAACAAAAGAAATAATACAATAAGTATGACTAAAAAATCGTTTTGTAAATAAAATTAGGCACTCAACACTACTCCGAATCTATACGATGAGTTTCGTTCAGTCTAAATTTGTTTATGAGTCTGTATTATTGCAATCCATCAACAATTAGATACAAAAATAATCTGTGAATTCTCGTTTGTGATGACGATTCTTGGGGCCTGTTGTCCCCTTCCTTTGACATAAGACTGATCCTGTATGACGAAACATGTCAACGACAGCTAACGTTTTTTGTCATTTGGTGCTTCCTTATTAAATCACTCCTCATACTGTTCTTTAACGTGACGCACACTTGGTCCATTCTGAGATCCTACTCCTATGACCGGAAATAATTTTCCACGATAAACACCTTCTTCTTTGTTGAGAGAACAATAATAATAATAATAATAATAATAATAATAATAATAATAATAATAATAATAATAATAATAATAATAATAATAATATGCAACTGTTGCAAAAATCAGCATAACACTCAATCGACAATATGTCAGACTATTATAATGCAATAAATAAATACTTCGTTGCTAGGGCAACATGAACAGCATATGAGCAATAATTTCAGTGTCGTTTGTTTTGCCTGATACCGTATATCAGGCAGTACATCTCACTTGACGTTATGTGTCAGGGGAAGAATAATTATTGTTTGCATACTCGTACATCTAGTCTGATTAGTGAAATATGTTACTAGTCAGCGATGCATGCAATGGAAGGGAAAGAAAATGGCCACCCTCCCCATTATCTCCTGACTTAGTTGTCTCATCACTGATGCCTTATTGGTGTCACTTACGAGGTTCAGACCTGTCTTCGGACAGTTGACTAAACAACAACAAACATATACTGTTATTAAGTAACTTAAAAGAGTTTTATTAGATTCAGAATTTAATTTCTGTTAAGTGTATTTTTTTTTCTCGGAATTACGTTTGAGATATAGAAACATGTAACAGATGGAGCATAATATTAGTCTATAATATTATGATAATTGCAAAATATTCTCGAATTCTCGAGGTTTCACTTTCCAACAGATTTATAGACTTATATCTGTTCAGAAATTAAAACTGCGATTTATGTGATAAGCATCACTCGCTATTTTTTTCTTCATTATATTACCACCAATTAAGATTCTGAACATTTTTTGTAATTTATTTTGATTTTATTATGATGTTCTTGGGACAACTCAAAAAATTGTATTATTATTTTAAGGATCTTATACAGGATGAAAGTAACATAACTCTGAAGTCTATAACAGCATATTTCTTGAATAGAGTACAACAAAAAATTATAATGCCATTTTAGTCCCAAATGAATACTTTTCTCAGAAAAATAAATATTTTCGCCTAAACTTTAACACTGTTTTATTTGATAAGTGTAATGGGTACGTTTCTGATTTTACTCTTATCTTCAGGGAAACTGATGAGGAAAGATTTATTCCTTTACAGTTTTTAAATAAAATGAACGGTTTTCTTGAAAATTAAATAAAAATATTAACAAGTATCGTTATTTCCTGCCATTAGGAACTCTGAAAACCCTACGCTGTGACCAAAGAACCGAACGCTGCTATTGAGACAGAGTGCGTATGTGTACTCGTGGTGAGCCGGGGATGCGTTTCCAAACTATGCACTTAATTACAAAACGCGCAATAGGTCTTTTTATTTATTTTAATGTATTCTGTTGCCCTCTTTAATATGACTATTATGGCATTTCTACCCTGTATTGTACAAACAAATTGATGACACAGTTGTATGATTTTAGTCGAGATATGAGTACTTTCTTAAGGCAATACTATGGTGGAATAATGTAATGTTCGTAATTATATTTTATCCTCTGATTGAGGTTCTGGCTGATATGTACCTCTATTATCAGCCAGTACATCTCACTTAACAATAGGTATCAGAGAAACAACAATCGTTTGTATGCATCTGAAGTCTGACTAGTGTAATATGTAGCTAGACGGCGATGTATGCAGTGGAGGGGGAGAGGACTGGCCACAATACTCCATTACCTCCTGACCTAGTTGCCTCATAAGTGGTGCATTCTTGGTATCACTCGTGAGGTTCAGATCTGTCTTCGGACAGTTGACTGAACAACAACAATTTATATTTGAGACTATTTTAAATGATCTAACCATATAATCAAATGTGCCCAAAAATACGTTGCGTGAGTGAGTTTAGAGAAATGTTTTCTTGTTTGTTTTTTAATGCTTTTTCCTCGATTTTTTAATTTTAAACGGTTTATTGCATGAGAAAAAGCAGCTTGCACAACAGTTATTGACAGATTCGTCTGTAACTTCTGACAGAGGTCAATTAAATATCGATCAATAAATTGATTTGCATATATTAAGTTCCTTCGGGGCATATTCATATTGCACTTAGATTAAAAGAAAGCTAAATAATTTTTATTCCCATGACTATTTTCAATTTTTTTGAGCAAATATGAACTAAAAATTTTGAAAACTTTAACGCAAAGAACTTTTTTAATGATGTCAATATAAAATATGTCTTCAAAATATAATTTCTAATGACACGAAATTTTGTGCAGAAGATAGTATTATACAAAATTTTGTGCTATATTTTTTGAGAAGATTAACTCCGTACGTAGATGAAATTATTGGGGATCATCAGTACGGTTTTAGGCGTAATAGATCGACTATTGATCAGACTTTTTGTATTCGACAGATATTGGAGAAAAAATGGGAGTATAAGAGAACAGTACATCAGTTATTTATAGATTTCAAAAGTTTTATAAAATAGGTATTCTTATTGAATTTGGTATTCCCAAGAAACTAGTTCGATTTCGATTAATTAAAATGTGTCTCAGTGAAACTTACAGCAGAGTCCGTATAGGCCAGTTTCTATCTGATGCTTTTCCAATTGACTGCGGGCTAAAGCAAGGCGATGCACTATCACCTTTACTTTTTAACTTCGCTCTAGAATATGCCATTAGGAAAGTTCGGGATAACAGACAGGGTTTGGAATTGAACGAGTTACATTAGCTTCTTGGCTATACGGATGACGTGAATATGTTAGGAGAAAATCCACAAACGATTAGGGAAAACACTAGAATTTTACTTGAAGCAAGTAAAGCGATAGATTTGGAAGTAAATCCCGAAAAGACAAAGTATATGATTATGTCTCGTGACCAGAGTATTGTACGAAATAGAAACATAAAAATTGGAGATTTATCCTTCGAAGAGGTGGAAAAATTCAAATATCTTGGAGCAACAATAACAAATATAAATGACACTCGGGAGGAAATTAAAAGCAGAATAAATATGGAAAATGCGTGTTATTATTCGGTTGAGAAGCTTTTGTCATATAGTCTGCTGTCCAGACGTTTGAGATGGGCAAGGCATGTAGCACGTATGGACGAATCCATAAATGCATATAGAGTGTTAGTTGGAAGGCCGGAGGAAAAAAGACCTTTGGGGAGGCCGAGACGTAGA
This sequence comes from Periplaneta americana, assembly GCF_040183065.1. NCBI lineage: Eukaryota > Metazoa > Arthropoda > Insecta > Blattodea > Blattidae > Periplaneta > Periplaneta americana. Next base: position 109,622,404 of record NC_091121.1, read on the forward strand.
TGGGAGGATAATATTAAAATGTATTTGAGGGAGGTAGGATACGATGATAGAGAGTGGATTAATCTTGCACAGGATAGGGGCCGATAGCGGGCTTTTGTGAGGGCGACAATGAACCTGTGGGTTCAATAAAAGCCATTTATAAGTAAGTAAATGAGATAGTATTGTAGGCCTGTTTACGTAATTTAAATTTCACAAATTTTGGATGAAAATTGTGGAAGTTTTAAAAATCATAATAATGTCCCCTTAAGTCATAAACTAGACTGAGATGTATGACTGCGGTTTCCGTGTAACGTAAAGCTACGACTTAGTTCGTTCTTTATACGAGACTACAGATTAGACTTGTAATTTCTGGATTTTGAAGAATTGCTACGGACTTGACGGAATTTTGAGATAGGCCCTAAAGGCGGATGGAGATATATCAATACTGAACCCGACTTAAAATAAAAATGACTTGTGGTGTGACGTCAGGAGGGAAGCGGACTGTACCGCACGCAGCTCATCAGTATGCGGCTTCCTTCGCCGTCATTTCGCGCAGTAAGCCTCAGCTTCACATAATTGGAATCTATCTTCATTAGCCCATCCGCCCGTCCGCCACATGGAAACCAGTTGCACCCCCCTCGAACCCTTCTAACAAAATACACAATCACGGCGCGTTTGTGTTGCGGCCCCCACTTGTGTCCTAACACACAATAAAATCCAGACACCGCCATTCTGAACAAGTAATGGTCATTAGACTGATATTACTACTTGATACAATACAACGCTAAGGTCGCCCATCAATTTAAAAGCCAGACGGCATCGCAGAGAAGCTGCATTGCAATAAATAGCGTTTTATGAAATTATTCTAGTGATGGGGATAATTAAATTTTGAGGTAAAACAATTGCGAAATATAATTTCGAACAATTAAATCACGTTCCCTTGTGATGTAAAGCCCCCAGGATTACCATCGCGATGACAAAAGGCAATCGTTGAGCTCTATCTCCAGGCAACAGTGTCGGTTTACACCACAACAAACAATTACCTTGATGTACGCCAATTTACATTGCTTTTTCTTTTTAATTACTGGGAGAATTTTGTCTGTGAAAAGCGATGCTAAAATTTCATATTTACACTAATTAATATTGCATATCTAAAACAGTGTATATTTATCTAACCTAAATTCTTGTAATCGTCCCTGCAAGGCAGAGTTTGTAAGCGCCACTTTTACCGAAAATAAGTTATGGTGCGTAGAATGAGTAATAAGAATAAAAATGAATATATACAGTATTATAGGCCTAATGGACGTTTTTTGGTAAATACTCTTGTTGGTAAGAATAAAAACATTTTTGATTACATACTCATAACCTGGAAACACACTAGAATATACTCAAGTGTCCATCTTGCACAGAATATATACTCATGTTTGGTAAGAATGAAAGCTACTATATTCTCATTTTTATACGTTTTTCTCATGCTATTTTGAACATGATTTGTAGCAGATTCAGTTCTGAGTATTTGTTGATTTGTGTTCAGTTTAAATTTAAGTTTGAAAAGAAAATGACAGAATTTGTGAACGATGTAATGCCTCATGGAAAAATATACAAAAATACGTGAACATGTGGATTCAAAAAACTTCGAAGACTTTTAACGCTTCACAAAAGTGAATGTAGATTTGTTAAACACACAAAAGACATTACCTATATAAATATGAATGACTATCAAATTATAATATTAGATTGTATTGTTAATTATAATTAGACTAACTATATATATCCTGGAGGTTTGGGTGAAGAACGACAAGGACTGGTATTAACTCTTCACGCAAAAATTCTAAATACCGGTCCCCATTAAGTGTATCATCAAAAACGTAGGGCCCACAACTCTGCATCCTAGAATCCTTGCCCATACATCAGAGAAAAGCAAGCTTGATATCCAAATTGGGGTCTCTACCGCAGAAGTTGGGGTTGGTTATTGCCTCACAGAATTGCAATCTTCTGTCTCCGTCATCTTCCATTAGCTCCTGCAAGGGCTGCACTTTATAAGGATGATATTTATTACGACGCAGCAGTCTCCAGATGGTTGTTCTCGATACATCAAATGTAGATTGTAATTCAGGAAGTGAAGAATGTGGGTTATCTTTCAATGTTATCAAAATGTCCAGCTCCAAATCTGCAGTAGTTGATGATGGTCTACCAGATCTTTAGACATCTCTTACATGTCCATTTTCATTGAATTTGTTTTGTATTCTACTCACAGTAGATTCATAAATAGGAGATCGATCTGGATGTGTTTCATTGAAAAGTGCACATACTTCATCTTGTGTAGGCCTACGTTTCCTGTCACCATATCCAATCATCATTGAAATCTTAATTCTCTCACTTTCACTTAATAACATCGTTATTTTCTGTTAATTTCTACGAATAAACTACTTCCTCAACACCAGGCAATCCAACTATTTATTTTGTTACCATAGCAACGTTTGTTGTATAAAACAATTGCTAGCTTGTGAAACCATGAACAATAATAAAATCTTTCTTATGGTATACAGAAAAATACAGGGTGTCACTTAAAATGTTTCCGATGACGTCCCAACTAGCACAAAAATGATATCAAGATTGGTTTGTTTCTGTGGAAAAGTGTCTTTCAAAATATAGGTCTACTGTTTGACGTGTCCTGGCGTTTTACGAAAACATTTTTCATTTAACTGTAGCAGAAAATATACGTGACTTTTGAAAAGCACTTTATGTCAGTTAATAAACCTGTGTACTACATTTCAGTATTTACTCTTACTTTTCTTGGTTACTTGCCATAACAAAATGTTTTTCCAAGTTCTCAACTGTCATAGTCAGTCGCCTGTCAGAGAGAATGTTACATGTTGTCCTACTTACTTACTTACTGGCTTTTAAGGATCCCGGAGGTTCATTGCTGCCCTCACATAAGCCCGCCATTGGTTCCTATCCTGAGCAAGATTAATCCATTCTCTATCATCATATCCCACCTCCCTCAAATCCATTTTAATATTATCTTCCCATCTACGTCTCGGCCTCCCTAAAGGTCTTTTTCCCTCCGGCCTCCCAACTAACACTCTATATGCATTTCTGTCCAAGTACTTATATTCAGAGAGGTATTGTAGTTCTGTGTCATCCAGTTGTACTGAAGTTTGTTGCCCATTGGTCATTATTTTCGTTTTGTCGCTGTTCATAGTCAGACCTATGGCCTTACTCTGGGTATTCAGTTCGTTTACCATATCTTGAAGTGCTTGCGCTGATCTGGCGAACAGAATGATGTCATCTGCGAGGCGTTGATTTATTAACCTTCTGCCATTGATGTTTATTCCCTGTTTTTTGTTCCATTTAAGTTTCGAAAAACGTCCTCCAGTACTGATGTAAACTTACTTACCATAATAAGATGTTTTTCCAAGTTCTCAACTGTCATAGTCAGCCGCCTGTCAGAGAGAATGTTTTTTATCATGAAAAAAATCTTTCTGGTTCCACCGAAATAATTTATGCATAGCCTACTTAAAACATGCTATTGTGTGGATGGACTCATATTGGTAACAAAAGCGAAAACTAATGTATCATTCCTACTAATTGCTTTCAATACGATTCGACCTATTAGAGAATGTATTATTTTTCTCCTTTCACAATGTTTTCTGGGAATATGTAGAAACTGAAGACGAGAGAAATCAAGTGCCTTTGGGTGTAAGGTGCCAACCCTCTCAGCCGACTGAATAGTTTAGGGTTGCTTTTAGGTATGCCGCTAGAAATAATGTAAATGTATTTATGTGTGGTGAGATTCTCAATAGAGATTCCCGTTATGTGAAAGATTATCGTTTAATTTTTGTAACAGTTGGAGATTTATCCTTCGAAGAGGTGGAAAAATTCAAATATCTTGGAGCAACAGTAACAACTATAAATGACACTCGGGAGGAAATTAAACGCAGATTAATATGGGAAATGCCTGTTATTATTCGGTTGAGAAGCTTTTGTCATCTAGTCTGTTGTCAAAAAATTTGAAAGTTAGAATTTATAAAACAGTTATATCACCGGTTGTTCTGTATGGCTGTGAAACTTGAACTCTCACTTTGAGAGAGGAACAGAGATTGAGGGTTTTTGAGAATAAGGTTCTTAGGAAAATATTTGGGGCTGAGAGGGATGAAGTTACAGGAGAATGGAGAAAGTTACACAACGCAGAGCTGCACGTATTGCATCCTTCACCTGACATAATTAGGAACATTAAATCCAGACGTTTGAGATGGGCAGGGCATGTAGCACGTATGGGCGAATACAGAAATGCATATAGAGTGTTAGTTGGGAGGCCAGAGGGGAAAATACCTTTGGGGAGGCCGAGACGTAGATGGGAGGATAATATTAAAATGGATTTGAGGGAGGTGGGATATGATGGTAGAGACTGGATTAATCTTGCTCAGGATAGGGACCAATGGCGGGCTTATGTGAGGGCGGCAATGAATCTCCGGGTTCCTTAAAAGCCAGTAAGTAAGTAAGTAAGTAAGTTAGGTGCTTCATTTATAAAATAAAAAATTCTCATTTCTATTTTTAGTATAATTATTCGGAATATGTACAATATTTCATTGTACTGATTTATTTTATATATATATATAATAGCATAAAATCTCCATCAAATGCAAAAAGGCAACATAAGGCATTAAACCATAAAACAGGCAGAGAGATGAAGTAAGCAAAAAAGGCAAAATAAAAACTTGCCCTATCGTTCCGAAATGTGTGGAAACATGTTTTTCTCTGTTAAACTCTCTCGTATATCTACACAGATAACGGCATTTTGCTTAACTTCCAGGCTCTAATAATAATATTGACTGAACACGAATATGTACAACTTCCAGCCAATTTTCATTTGTTTTAAAGGCTTGGCTCGGGACCTTGCAGTGTGAGAGTGATGTGAAGTATTGGTAATGGTGAGGAGAAACGGAAGAGCCGCAAGAAAAAACCCTTAGAGCTTGCAGTGTTCACCATAAATTATTTCGTTACTCTGACGGGGATGTAAACCGTGTTACCTCGGGCGAGTGATAAATTTCAATGATATTACATATTGTGGAACAGTACCAACCATTGTAATAATTAAAAAATTAATATAGGCCTATTGCCTTATAAGTGCCATTATTATTATTATTATTATTATTATTATTATTATTATTATTATTATTATTATTATTATTATATATGGTACTTACATATTAATAAGTAGTCACTTTGAAAAAGTTGATATCTTTCTGTTTCTCAATTATGTTAAATGTGAGACAGATTGTTACACCATTGATAAATTGACAGACTTTTTTTGGCTTTCGCCAAAATAGAGTTGTTCACCGTCGTACTCACAGATAGAACATTTCTATTTCGTTAGATAAATGGCAGACCTATCGCAGGAGATATTAGGATGATAGATGTGAAGTGATGGTAAACGGCTAATTAGGAATGAGAAGGAGTCAGGTCGTGCCTCTTTTAATTGGTATTATCCGAGTATTCGCCTGGAGGGACTTGGGGAACCACGAAAAACCAAAGTTAAGATAGTGAGCCCCAGGTTCGAACCCGAGACCTGCACCTTCTTCGGTTATAACAAAAATTTTAGGTTAACACCCATCCATATTATTATTACTTTTTTATAAAATAATTTTCTGTGAGAACACGGATTTTCTGAACCAAAGATATCTTCTTTCTCTAGTTCTTTTGATCTAGCCAGTCTTCATATGTAAGGTTTATTTCCTACATAATCTTCATTTCCTTTGCCCGTGTGGATTGCGGCCTACCTTTCTTCCTTCTTCCTTCTTCCTTCTTCCTTCTGGTTTCCAAATTGGGGGTTCTCTATTTAATCTATTTTCTCTTTTCATAACATGCCCTACCATCTTAGATGCATTTTTCTTTAACTTTAACAATATCTTTTGTAACACCCATATTCTCTCTTATCGTAGTAATTTTTTTTTATTTCTTCCCTGCTTCAAATTTTCAAATTTTTGCCGAACGCTTTAGATAATCCATCTCTGTAACCATCAAACTGTTTATATGTTTCCGTTTAAGATCTTACAAGCAAACATTCTGATGGGGGAAGATAAAAAAAGTTAAATTTTTTTCTTTCACCATGTTAATAATGTCAAAAGAAGTGTTTATACACATTTTGGCCACTCTACCGCAATTACGAGGGACCTAAAAAAAAGTTCACCGGAATTCGTTAACAGAAAGAAAACATAATTTCATTGAAAAAAATTATTGGAACAGACACGGCAAATGTTGAGGTGTTTTTCAACATATTCTCCACTGGAATTGAGACATTTATCATATCATGGGATCGACAGAGAGGTGCAGACGGCTGTCAAACGCTAGTTCCGATCCCACGCGGCTGATTTCTGCGACACAAGGATACAAAAATTGATCCCATGGTATGACAAATGCCTCGAGTTCAGTGGGGAATGAGTTGACAAATTGCTCAACAATTGCTGTATCTGTTGCAATGAATCTTTCAATGGAATTAAATCTTTCCGTGGAATTGTGTTTTTTTTTGTAAACGGACCCGGGGAAAATCACTTTCTGGACGACCTCGTAATTGCGGTCGAGTGGCCAAAATTTCTATAAGCACTTCTTTTGGCAATATTAACATAGTGGAAGAAAAAAATTAACTTTTTTTATCTGCCCCTATTAGAATGTTTGCTTGTTAACTGCATTTCTTCTATTACTTTAACAATATCTTTTGTAACACCCATATTCTCTCTTATCGTAGTATTTTTTTTAATTCTTCCCTGCTTAAAATTTTTGCCGAACGCCTTAGATAATCCATCTCTGTAACCATCAAACTATTTTATGTTCTCGTTTTAGTGTTGAAGCTTTTGCTCCATATAATAAAATGCTATTGACTATTGCGTTATATATTAATATTTTAGTTTTTTAAATAATATTTATGCTCCATAGGATTGGATTAAGTATACCAATTACTTTTTCTGTTTCATTAATTCTTATTCCTATATCCAAATCAGATGATCCATTTCTTTCAATGACTGATCCCAGATATTTAAAACTGTGCACTGTTATATTTCTTTTTACCATTTATTTGCAGATCATCACAGCGATTCGTGTTTATAAATTCTCTTTTTTAATTAATTTTCAGTACCCATTTTGAATATTAATTCTCTAGTTTTCTACTCATGTAATTAACGTCTTCTACATACGAGTTACCACAATTTGATCATCAGCAAATAGCAAATTATGTATAATTATGTAGATCCTGTTTTAAATTCAGTCCCATTGGTTTACATTCATTTAATACATCAATATATATATATATATATATATATATATATATATATATATATATATATATATATACACACACACATCAAAATTCACACCTGTAACTAGAAAACGCATTTCAGCAATCCAACAAAATTCTCATAAAAACTTTGATAGTTTCTGATTAACATGTAGAAAACCAAATCCAGATATCTTGTCTCAATAATTTGTTATTTATATCTGTAGTTGTAAAAGTTTAATGTGGACACTCTGTATATTTTAAACAATGTGGGTGACATCGTGCATCCTTACAGTAATGAAAACAGCCTCTCTAGGGGAAGATGACCACGAAGAATAAACCCTTGCTTGGTCCTCCAGGTTGGAGGTTGATGCAATGAGCAGCTCCCTAGTCGTCAAAAACGTTCTATGGATGAAAACCAAAAGATTATTATTATTATTATTATTATTATTATTATTATTATTATTATTATTATTATTATTATTATTATTGTCATATTATTATTCAACGACTGATTCATTCATGGAGAATCCGAGTTTCAGGTCCTACGATACTTATTTTTATTATTTTATTCGTGCTTCTAATGGAAGAGAGAAGGAAAGGAATACAATTTTCATTCTTTTCTCATGTAAATAAAAGAATGAAAGATTCATTACAATAGAATAATTATAACTTTGCTTGCACAAAGTTACGCTTCAAAGTATTGTTCGTGCTTTTTAATAAGCTGCAGACACATATTACAGCTCCGCGGAGTTTCGTGATTTAATAACGAGACGTTCTTATGTTGCAAGAGAGTTCTGTTCAGTCTCGTTACTCACTGACAGATGTTGAACGAAACATATTTAATTTAGAACAGCGCTGAATGAAAGTACAACACCTGTCACGATATTCATTTGAAAGTGCACAGCAATCGATTGGGCTCAAATACTAAATAAATACAAGCATAAAGATGGAATAAGGGAAATCACATTGAAAAAATACAAATATTTATGCGAAAATCTTAGAATTAACCTGAAAATCAGGCCAAAATAAATTTCAATTGAAATTCCATTCTGTAATAATTATTCCAAAATTATTTCACGATAGAGAGTCATGGGTAATGCAAGAGGAGGTTATAAAATAATTTAAACTACCCAAGCAATGTCTGTGGGATAAAATGCTACAGAAAACATCGTATATTGCTGCTAAATAAATATACTGTATATGAGAGGAGATTTAGATCTAGAATGGAGTGTCCGATTTGAGAAAAATATAGAGAATTCGATTAAGAAATCAATCCACGACGCAACAGTCCATTAAGAGCCAGGGCCAACCAGCCGACTGCTGGCCTCACGTCCACATGCTTCCGCAGAGGTGAACGATCATCTAACTAGAACGAAGGTATCGTGTAGTTAGCACGATGATCCCCCGGCCGTTATAACTGATTGTCGTAACCGGATTTCGCAACTTATCGTAGCTCCCCAAATGCATCACGATGCTGGGTGGCCACTAGTCCCATACACTGGCCAAAATTTCATGAGAGAATTTCTTTTCCCATGGGGACTCGATCCAGTGTGTATTCCATAACGCAAGTCCTAGGTGTAATGCTTTAGATCAGGCCTGGGCGCTATTAAGTCAATTGAGTCACACAAATTTTCCCTTAAGCCCTCACTCCACCTTCACCGGCTGAGACGATTAAGCACTGCTCCGTGACGGATTGTACAATAACTTTCACGAACTTTCGCTGTCGCTGATTGCCTTAAGTCCATCACTGATGCACAGTGTCCAATGTGCGTTTATTTATAAGGAAGACAGTGAAGCGGGGTTTTAGAGTTCCGTTCCGTTTCCCCGTTCTGCCCAGGACTGCCTTAGAACAAGACGCCACGGTGCGAAACGATAATTAGATTATTGTTTTAAAATATATTTTAATAAGAATAATGCGATCACCTTCCTAGGTGAAGTTCAACATTTTTCGCCATCATCTTGCCAGGAGAAAAGTTCAACATTTTTCGTGAACTAAAATGTAATGAAAAATGTAACATAATTCACAAATATAAAGTTATTCCTCGCCCGAAAATTTGTGGTGTAGCCCTTTGGACACTGAAAATGAAGATTTTTTTCAAACAACCGAACTAAGATTGTGAGAAAGTTTGGCCATTTCATTACTCGAATTTGGATATGAAGATAGGGGAGACCTATCTATAGTGGTCCCCCGGGGTAAAGTGGTACCCTCTACTTATCTCTCCAGTTGGTGCTGCCATCTCCGTTTAGAGTTCCGTAGTACTTCCTTCTCTATCCAGCCATTACATACGTGTCTGCTGAAGTGTTTGGACGTGTTAAATGATAAGATACAGAGAAAATTCCATTTTTTGAAGATCTGATGTAAGGTAAGCTTCCTGTTTCATACCACTGTACGTTCTGTCGTTAGGAGAGTTACTATATAAAGTTATTGCTCAAGTAAGACCCAGTTATATACTACATATTTCAATGCTTATCGAAACTATGCAAGATGGTATCCGTCCGTAGCCATGACTTTGTTTAAACTAGAGCGGTCGGGGTAACGTGGTCCCCATTTTTTTCTAGGGGACCATTTTTCCCCAGAAATTGTTAAATTCGTGACTATTTCTTTGTTGTTGCAGAATACATATAAAATGTCTAGAAATCGACCCCGCAAAACTTCCCAATAGAGCTAGAGTCCAACAAAAATGTGCGAGGCTATCAGGTGTGTTAGGAAGAGTGAAATGGGCTGCAAAAAAAGCCAGAAAATTATTCGGAATTCCAAGAATGACTCTTAAGAGAAGAGTAATGAACTCGAACCAAGACACAGTTTTAGGTCAGTAAACTTTTGGAGAGGCTTATCTACGAGCAGCAACATCTGCAAATGCAATAAATGGCTTCAAAAAATGTGGATTATATCCTCTTGATCAAGATGTTTTTGATGATACGGATTTCGCTCCATCGTTGCCTACTGACAGGCCTCTCAATCATGTAGAATCTTCTAACGATTCAGAAACCTTGTCTGTTGACCCAGTTCCATCCACATCCTCAGATACGCCTAATGATGGTTCCATTATCATTCTTCCTGCAGCAATTTCTCCCCAGCCTAGTTCACCCTTCACAGTAAATCTGGAAGATATCAGTTCTCCACCCAAATCCACTATTGCCCGTTCCCAAAAGAGAAAAACAGGTTCAGCTGAAATCCTGACCAGTAGTCCTATAAAAATCAATTGGCTCAAGAGAGAGAGGACAAAGGAGCCAAAGATAAAACTAAGAACAACAAACAGTCCACAATGAAGGGAGTGCGGAGAAATATTATGAAAAATAATCACATTACTAAGAAACAGCAACAGAAAACGAAGAAGGTCGCTCTTCGTGAAGAAACAAGCAGCGAGGAAGGAAGTGATAATGATGATGCGGAGTGCATTTTCTGTAAGGACACATAGGCTATCTCAGGTCAACCGGAGGTGAAGGATGGATACGTTGTTCATCATGCTTAGAATGGGCTCACGAGGAATGTGCTGTGTTTGAAGATGATGGCAGCGACGATTTCAAATGTGATTTCTGTGTAAATAAACTTAAAAAATAAAAAATATACATATTATCTCGCACAAAGACTAGCTTGTGTTTAGAAATGTTTACAATAACTTCTTTATTATCCTAATTCTACTTTCAATGCTATGTTATTATTTTAAACTAACACAGGTTTTGTGTATGAATGTTGACAGCGTTCCTTTTTCCATTGTGCTATGTTCTACTTTCACTACTATATTTTGTTTTTGTCTTTTTGCAATGTGAATTAATGATGCAATATTCGATAAAAACGCTTAATATACATTTTTTGTCGAAAAATTCATAATATAACTGTAATCATTCATTCAGAAGTATCTTTATTTTTGGGAGACCACATTACCCAGGGCCTGGGGTAAAGTGGTCAATGTGCAGACAAACAAAAAATTCTTGATTGCATAAAACACTGAATTAGTAAACAATTAGTAATGATTGCATTAAAAGGGGGAAGGAAACGTCTTTTTAGTAGCAAAGATTGTGAGAGGAAAACAAAGCTAATTTACGTTCTGTAGCTTATTTTCTCTTAAGGTGACCACTTTGCCCCAGTCTCCCCTATGTCTTTGGATCTCAGGAGACAGCCGTAAAATAGAAATGAATGAAGTTAAGTTTTACTTACAAGGGAACTATTAATGAGGTCATGTTCAAACCTCCCCTCAAAATGAACACACAGATGTCGACAACATATAGAAAAATACAACATAAATTGTTGCGTTTACCAACTGATGGGTGGAATGTTATATTAAGAAGTAACGGTGCTTATTTTAAGAGAGTATCTATGTTGCCATCATGCGTAAATGCCGATTTTGCCATGTGACATGCGACATAATGGCTGTACGTTCAGTACGCTTGGCCAGCTGAGCGTGCATTATCTGCATTTATTATTGCACCTAATGTTTTTTATTTGTCTATTTGGTGTAGAGATCTAACAATGTGCGCATTTAGAGGGAAGATTTTGAAATGAGACCATTAACAGTTCTGTTGCTATTGCAAGTTACAACCCTCCAAATCATGAAAAGTGTGAAAATATCGAAAACAGGTACACATATTCCAATTCAATGATGGATAGGGGAACAGAAAGAAAATTGGCACGAATACACATATCGAATGGGCAACACGAGATTTCCAAAACAACAGTTATCTTATAACTACATGCATGTCTCGTATTTCTATGACCTAAAAACTCTGGAAATATGCATGCACTTACTCGTATACCTGATAAATATACCAATGTATGACATAAAAACTTGGAAATATGACGCAAAACAATTAAATACTTCCCAAACTTAGAGAAATTTTTTTATTCATCATTCTACAAAATGTTTTTTGAATATTAACTCTCTCCATTGGCCATAGTGGACTGCCCAGCCTATAAAAATAGACTGGAGAAAAGAGGGATGAAACATATCCAGCGTCTGTCTTCTGCGCGACTTTCTTTTACATAATATATTACGTTATCAGGTAGCTGACTGTTCAAGAATTACTATCTGGCAACAGTGGGGTTGGAACATTTTAAGCGTAACATGTTTAAGTGGGGTGAAGGCGTGACCGACCAGCAAATCTGGCCATATTCCTAACATTCTTATGTCCTCTGTATTGCTGGCAAATCCAGTAAGCATCGAACTTCATTTAACCACAAAGTATTTCTAAGGAAGGTAATCGTAAAAAGTAACCAATGCAAACAAAATCTCTTGTCATTATTGACACAAAATTTGTGAGTAATACCTTGTTAAAACAATTAATTGTAATATAACCAAAAATACGAGGATCATTTCATAAATAATGCACATATTGGCACAACCGTGTAGTGGATGACGCAACATCAATGAAAATTACGTAATTTGGTGTTGAAGGATTGAGGAAGAAGCACGTGTGGTCGTTTCGTCCATAGCATACTCTATGCTTAGATAGCGAGAGCTAGAAATGGAGCATACACATTTCTCGGGTACTGCGACGATTGAAGACCGAAGATCGAATCTTTACGTGGCAAAGCCACCCCCTCCTACAGAAATCCACATTTCCGCAGTGTTTTGAGTGGAGTTTATGATGAACTTACAGTGGACCGTAATACAGTTTCTCTTTGGGCTACTCGTTTTCGTGATGGTCCTGTAAGCAAGTTTGCAATGTCCAGGCGTTTCTGCTTCTGCTCAGCAATTAAGCAGAGATATACCCATTGCGCAGAAATTTCTCTTCTTAAAATTCTTTGTCAAAATACGAAATACTGAATTTTATGAAATCCTCGTAGCTTCTGAAAGTTCCTCACACGTCGCTCGACGATCTTCTTGAAGAACATCCGCCACAAGTTTTACACTTTGTTAGACCTTCCTAGTCTTGCATCATCGCCTAAGCTGATACCAAAACGAGTAGCCCAACGACAAACTATACTACGGTCCACTGTAAGCTCACCATAAACTCCGCTCCGCTGTGAATTTCTGTGAGGTTTTGTCACATAAAGATTCGATCTTTGATCTTCAATCGTCACAGTACCGGAGACACATGTAGGCTCCATTTCTAGCTCTCGTTACCTAAACACAGAGTATGCTATGGACGAAACGAACACACGTGTTTCTTCCTCAATCCTTCAACTGCAACTGACGTTATTTTCATTGGTGTTGCGTGATTCACTTTACAGTTCTATCAACCTGTGCATTGTTTATGAAATGACCGTCGTATCTTTTAAACCATTTTTGGTCAAATATGACAATGCCAAAATATGGTAAAATGTGCATTTATACGACCAATAAAAACCGTGCCATGAGGTTCAGAAAAGTTATAAATAGGCTCCGTATTCCAGCTACCTAAAGACTGAAGTTAAAGACACATTGGATATATAGTATGCCGAACACAGCAACGGATAAAGATACAAACAAACAGGTCGTTGCTGCGTGTTCTTGGAGTACAGTCCACTCCCGACATTCTGAAGCTATGCTAGTAAACACATGCTTGAGCCGTGATGTTCATTTTCGTGGTGATCTTTGCAGTAAATAATAAGTAAGTTATGGAACTTGAACATTACTATGCGGATGTCACTTGAAATTATTTTATATTACAACAAATTCTTTCAATAGCACATGACAATATTGATGCATGATGTAGTACAAGATATTCTTGTTGTGTGATATTTTTTCGTGTTTCATTAGTATATTACATGTCGCACATCACTGACAACCCACTAATTTTCTATGTAATATTCTAGAAATTCCCAGAAATGTAGATTATTTAATTTATAAACTGGGATGTTGGTACAGAACATCATGGTAGGCTACACAAATCCATGCTAAACGTCGAGTTAATATCTTCATAATTTTCAGATTGTAATGGTACTGGTTCTTTTGGATTACGTTCAATACACTCTCTGTGCCTTTTGGTATTGCAGTGTCTTTCAATGCATTGTTTTTGTCACTATTACGTTTATTGTACTCACATTATATGTAATGTTGTCCATATTGACAATGAAAATATTAGTTCAAATATCTTCAACTAGGCCTATGTCTACACGCTTGAGCGTCTTACCTAAGAAATTTTACCTCTGCAATGAACCTTCAATCAGTCACAAAGATGTAGTTATTTAAATAATACGACTAGTAAGAGCAGTGGTCGATAAGAATACTCACTATGACTGCGTCCCGGTTTTGACTTTCTAGAGGAAGAGGGCAGAGGATGTGTAACTATTTTGTATGCGGACATACCTATACTTGCGCTGTGACGTCACATATACTTTGAATCAGACAACTTCATTCTAATTTATAGGTAGCTGAATACAAAGCCTAGTTACATAGATGTTTAATTTAACTTAAGTTTGCAAAAAGAGATATAGACATCAGAGTCCTTCTTATAACCGTGTAATAATTAGAAATCTCGGCAACAGAAGGTACGCTGGATACATTTTAAATGTTGGAACTGGAACAGTTCACAGTTGTAAGCATTGTTGTTGAAGAGGGGACTATGTAAAGAACGACAATCACATAATATACTAACAGATGTGTATTATAATGCCCAAAATGAACCATATAGGTCTATAGGACGATCTAGGTAAGAAGAATGTAGTAGATGAAGCTGAAAATTACAAGAGAAGGATTGTGAATAAATCCCCTTTATAGAGAGAAAAGCTGGAATATATTATGCAGGTATCAATGAAATTTTTGCAACTAACGGGGACTAAGAAATTGCTTAATCCATATTATCACAATGTAAAGATGAAACTTTAGCTACGAATGCTCCGATAAGAGTCCTCAATTCATCATAAGGGCTGGGACTACACAAAAAGCGCTCGCTATATTGAGCTCAGGAAGTGCAATAATTTGGAAATCTTGCTACCGTACGACACACCTTAATTAATGGGTATAATTCCAAGAGTCTCTGTCTCTCTCGTGGGTTTTAAACAACTGTTGGGAACTTCGGCAAGGTAAATTTATCTCCCATCTCCAGAAACACAACGATGGCTGCGGGGTGCAACATCTTCATAAAGTCGTGTTGTATGTGGAGAGGTTAAGGAGGAGAGCAGGTAGCTTTTCATTCCAACATGCAGCATATATAACTTTCACAAAAGTGAGCAGCTGAGAGTGCGACTCGGGGGAACGGAGGTAGAGCAGTAGAATGAGAAGAATTGGAAGCGAAGGGGAAAGAATAACATTCAAGGAGTTCCTAGCTTTGTACAGAAACCTAACGTTCTGCGAGGCTATATACGTCCTATTAAAAGTTTGTATTCTCTAAGTTTGTTATATATAATACGAAATAGAAAGAGGAGCAATATGCTCCCCTTCTTGTTTCTCCACCCGCTGGCGGTTGCTTTAGTCATTAATTATCGTTATCCGTCGAATGTTTTATTTTTATACTTATCTTTCCTTCAACTGAAGAACACGGGCAAACTTTTGTCTGATGTTTTTACCTTAGGGAAGAGATACAAGGAATGGAAGCGATTTGACGCAGCTTGTTCTTGTTCTGTATATGACCAAAGTTAATTCTTTTATTGTTTCACATCTCATGACACACTGCAGTAAACAGGAGCGGCACGGAAAGCAATTTCCACAATTTGCTGGACTGTAAACTGTCAAGAAGTAAATAAGTTTACTGTAAAGTATTTTGCTTTTATGTCATTACACAATACTCATCATATTACGTAATTACTTCCCTTATGTATATTACAAACGATACAACAAATTTTAAAGTATGCCATCAGTGAATTTTGACGAAATTTTTATCGAAAATTCACTTTCTTGTTTAAATCTTAAAAAAAAAAAACATTCCATAATTCAGAAAAGTCTAGAAAAGAAAATAAGAACTCTAAAGGGGCAACATATGCAGCAGGACAGTTTTGAACAAGTATGTAAGATACATGCAAATCTTTGATAACAAATCTTTATTTGCTTATTTTTCAAAACTGTTTTTTCTGCGTCTTGCATCATGTAAAAAGTTCCAGGTGTTGTACTTTTAGTCCAATTTAGACAAAATTTTGCATGTAAATTAAGAAAAGTATGAGAAACAAGAAGAAGTTCTTTTATGCGAAGGTTGTTGAAGTGTACATTTCAGCCGTTTAATTATGCATTATGATTATTTGTATTCATTTTTTTTAAATGTGATAATAAAAAATTCTACATGCCAAACTAATCAAGATACATAAAAAAGTTATACCAAATTTGAAAACTGTATCTATGGGGAATATCTTCGCAAAAATAACACATTAGTTACAATGATAATGCGAGAGATATTTTTTTGTAACGCAATTAGAAAAAAATATAAATTATTTTAAAATTCAGAGACTATTAGGCTAGGAATTTCACATTTTGACAGTTTTTAAAATTTAAAAGAATGTGGGATAAACATTTCAGTAAGATTGGATGACTACTTTCAGATTTTCAAATTTTACTTATGTTTTATCTTAAGTACAGTTTGGAGTAGTCCTTCAGTATTGAATGTGACGAAAATGAGTCTCTTTATGTTATCTACAGATAGGATAAATTTGGAAATATACTTTTTCCTTAAAATAATATTTTGAAACAAAACTATACATGTAAGTAAATTGTTAAGTATTAAAAAAATCAATGACACATAATAGAATTAATATACTACAAAATATCATCAAAACGACCGTATGTCATGTAAAACAAAATACTGGAACAAAGCCTACCATATGGAGGTTATTACATAGAAACTTTCAATATAGCCTACACATGCAATTGTATAAAACAATATCGACCGACCATTTCGAAAGGGAAACAACTCAGAATTTAAAGTTGTGATAAAACTGCAATTTAAAGTGTAATGTTGCTGTGAAAAATCCAGAGATCATTGAAATTACGTCAAATTCTCTTAATGGTGTTTTTTATGTAAGTACTATTAGTTCCAATTAGAGTGATGTTAATTGGATTTTTCACAGGAACATGAAACTTTAAACTGCAGTTATTTCAAAATTTTAAATTTTGAGTTGTTTCTCTTTTGAACTGGCCAGTCGATATAATTAAACAGAATTCACAATAAAATACCACTGTAACTAATACTCAAAAACCTTCATAATATTAATACAAATCATTTATACTAAGTGAGCGGAATAACTATGGAACGCGAGTGCGGCATGAAGTTCACGGGTCTCGAGTTTATGCTCCTGGATAAACTCACGGCACTAAAGAGACTGTCTAACAAAATACCACGTTTTTATTTTAAAAAGTTATTTAATCGCCCATGTCATGCAAGGAGATGCTGGAACTGTCTCCCTTCAATTTTTCACACATTTCTTGCGTATTAATATAGCCATGTAAGCGAAAGCAAACTTTCGAAAATAAAATAATACAACTACTAAGTGCAAAGTTATTTTTCACTACCTATATAATGCCTTTACTATAAAAAATGAAACCAGTTTTTTATATTTACCATAAAGTGATCAGTGAGATGGTTGGTGTTTTTGCTGTGAAAAATTAAACCAGTAGGTTTTAGTAACTATAAGGTTATGAGAGGGATAGTTGATGCTTTGCAAAATCTGGATCAATTGCAGATACCCTAAAGTCGCAGGACTTCAACATTAAATTTACTTCTACATTTGTTGTCCTTCAAGAAGACCATAGAAGAAAATGTACTTTCACACAGGTATGCTGGAGCAAACGGAATTAAGTGTTGCATTGGAATTCGGGAAACATCGGGTTATATGGTTGGTCCATGCAGCCAAGATTGCAACAGAGACTTTTTAGGAAACACGATTTTTAAGCTCGAATCACGAAGGCAAACTGGAGTTGAAAGTTCTTTGCGTTCAAGACTTGCACTCCCTGAAAATGATACTGATATAACTGTTGTGCATGCATTATCCTCCAAATGATGTTGTGTGCAACGTGTTCTGCTGCTGCAATCCGTTTGATACTTGTACCCGGAGTTTCCTCCACTCTGCGTAATACTTCTTCCAGCTCTGAAGTGGACACTGTTCTTGGTCTACCTACACGACGCATGCTGGGTGCGAATGAACCATTTTCGCGCGATACGAAGTTGTGAATAGACGAATGTCTGATTGCCTTCTGTGAGGAAAAGATTCGTGGTACAATCGCACTGCCTCCCGTGCATTGCCGTTGGCACGTCCATACATGAAATGGATGTCTGTCACCTCCCAGTTGGAAAACGTGTGAAGTGCCATGACAACTGTCTCAAATTCTGCAACCAATGCAAGATGATGTTGACTACCAATGTGGAGCCTGGTACCTGGAACAAAGAGCATCAACAACGTTGTAATGGTTGTAAATGTACGGGGCGTATCCATTTGGTGACCACAATGACGCCATTACCTCGGAAACTGTTGTTTTCCGGACCTATATTTATTAGGACTTTTTGCCTTCTTTCATTGTCCGCTACTCAGCCCTGAAGTTTGTACCTATAATTTTCGAACACTGTGTATATATGTAGTCTTCATAAAGCAATCAAGGCCCGTTGCCTCTGTTCCGATCCCATAATGTACCAGTTTAGAAGTATCTGGAGAGTTCGACCTTGACTTCTACGGGTGGTATTTCAGGATTAAATGTAGTAATCTGCTGCTGTCCATTAGATGAATGTGTAGAGTTTAATTACAATGATAATTTTGAATTCTATCTAAAACTGGGTAGATTTTGAGTTCTGATAATATATTTTACAGTTTTCCTGGAAACTTTAATCTAAACTGCCTTTATTTTAGATTTGTCTTGTTCTCTCATTTGCAAAATCTCACAACCATATAAAAGTATAGGTATAGTTAAAGTGTTGTATATTTTCAATGCTGTAGGCGTACGTTTATAAATTCGGGATAGTTTATAATTTTCTTGATGATATATGTTTTTTGGAGAATTAAAAAAAATGTTTATACCTTTTTATTTTCTGTATGAAATTGAATTCCATTATTAGTTAAGTCTTTATTTGTTCCAGTATTATATTATTTATTACAGGTTTACTTCTAATTTGGTCCATTCCTAGGAAATCCATTGAATTTGTCTTAGGAGTAGAAATTTTTAACCCATTGCTAGATGTTATTGTTTCTAATTAGTGCATTGATCTTTGCTATGTAAACCCTGAGTCTGCTGCTATAGTATGTTCATTTGCAAACAAAATCTTCTTTCTTTGTTTCTTGAAATATTAATACATTTTATGTTTCTTTCTTTGCATTTCAATATTTATGCCTGAATAATGATTACAATCCCTATTAATAATTGAGGAGAAAAATTCGCTCCGGGGCCGGTGATCGAACCCGGGTCCATGTTTCTACGTACCAAGCGCTCTGACCACTGAGCTACACCGAATTCAATCCACAGCACTGGATCGAACTCCTCTCCTGTGATGTTTCCCTTTGTGGCCTGACTCCAAGTTAGGCATATACGTTGACGTTTTATCTCCAAGTCAACTGTCATTATACAAGCGGCCCACTCAACTGAGTGACTTGTTTGGCCGGGATTCCGCAGTTAAGTGCACAGTAATCTGTACAGAAATATGCACTGCTAGCTATAAGGATATTAAAGATTTTATTAATTTGTCATACAGAATAATATCTATAATATTGACAATTAATATTTGAGGAGAAAAAGGGAAACATTGATGGGTGTTGTTTCTATGAACTAGCAGAGTACGCCATACCCCTCTACGAATACTTTGATCCCCTTAGTGTCCCTTACTCCGTAATCGCCTAAGATGTCTTGTATCCAAGGACAGTGGCGACATGAGCGTTCAGCGTAGTACTTACAAATCTTATAAGGAACGGCTGTGAATGTCTCCTAAAGATGAGAACAAAGGCACCGAATAGGTCTATATGTACTATGTTTGTCTATACAGGATGTTAAAAAAAGTATCTAATATTTTAAGAGGTGATCGTATGCATTAAAACAAGAAAATAATGTCTAATAGACATGGTCCTACAACACATACTTTCTGAGATCTGAACACTTGTTCATAGGAGGTGCTCAATGTGACGTCCATTCATGGCAATGCATTTCTCTGCCCTAAAATATAGCAAGACTACCAGATAATCATACTGTAGTTGATACCCCTGGCATGGAATAATGATACGTCCCAAGGAATACTGAAAACAAAAGTCTCGTTGCGGATATGAGCAGGGTTCAGCAGAGATGGTGTTGTGAATTTTCGTAATCAGCATGTGTAGGCTGATGAAAATTCTCATGCACTTGAAGAAACAAGGCATCGGCACCGATTCTCATTCAACGTGTGGGCAGGCGTTCTTGGTGATAGATTAATAGGGTCATACGTGCTACCACAGAGATTAATTGGGGATCGTTATCAGGACTTTCTTATTAACGTATTAAAACAAATTTCGAAGAATGTGTGATTCTTTACGCCGAGGGGCAGAGGAATGCATTACCATGAATTGACGTCACATTAAGTACCTCCTATGAAGAAGTGTTCAGATCTTAGAAAGTATGTGTTGTAGTACCCATGTTTATTAGTGATTATTTTCTTGTTTTGATGCATACTAGCACCTCCTAAAATATTGGATACTTTTTTAACACTCTGTATACATGCTGAGGAAATATTAACGAGAATTAAAACATAATATAATAGAAATAGTAATAAAATTGTTTGACCTACGAAACCAGTAAAATAAACGTACAGTTACAATGTTCCTAAGAATTTCACAGAATAAGTTAGGATGAAAACTAGAAATTATTGGTATATAGCTAGGCCTATTTATACAATTGTAAATTATATAACAATATCTAAGTTCTTGCGATATTCTACCTCTTCAAACGTAATATGAGGTAGTAGAGTATTATCTTTCATATAATCTCGAGATATAAATACATTATCCATTGATGATTATATATCGTGGTCTGTATAATATTGTATTCCAACATTCAGCGTTTGGGAAGTTTAAAAATGAAATACCTATGTTATGCTTCCAGCTATTTGATGATATGAACGCTCTTTCGAGCTCTACATTGTTTGTTTAGTACATTGCTATTGTTTACTATGTGTAAACCGAATAGCAAAACACTTGCTCTTCTCTCAGCTGTAGGGTCTCCCAGATGAAATGAAGTTCTGCAGTACGTCAGAGTGGGATATACTCACCTTTGGGCTTAACTATCGGCCTACTACCTATAATCTTTTCTCTGTTAGAATAATCTTAAAGTAAACACAGGCACGTGGCTGTGATACCCGTGATTGGTTACTAGTCGAAACACTCACACGACGCACGAAAATATAGTCCCGTTTTTGAGCATCATCACCTTGCATTTATTTTAGAAGAAAACTTGAATTTTACGTTGTAAAATAAATAATTTGACTTGTATGTAGTCTACGTTATGCAAAAGAAAAGATACTTTTACCTTTGTTATTAATTATGAAAGCGGATAAATACAAAGAATAATACCAGAATAGTCTGTTCTCGTAACAATTTGGCATTTTGGCGTCACTTGATTTTAAACTTCTACACTTTTTAACGTGATAGTACGTATTCTGTATCAACAGTGAGTGTTGTTAAACATAAGAGAGGATAAAACCTTTGTTCGATAGCGCTTGATTAATATGACACGAAAATTTAAAATAAATAATTAAATAAATGAGAAAGCAACTGTTTAATTTAACATGAAACAGAATGTACAGCAATGGGCGGGATCACATACTGAGAATCGGTGGCGCGAAGCTGTGGTCATTCAAGCCTCATTTCAGTCACGTGCTGTTGCTTACTGTAGGATTATTCTAACAGCGAAAAGTTTATAATCATTTTTGGCAAGGACAATGTGGTTGCTTTGGCGAGATTAATTAAAGAGCAAGATTAATGTCTTACAAATCTAGCTTTCAGGTATAGCTCCCTGTGAAGCCGACTTGAATAATTTCAAGGGAAAAATTTTTCCGGGATCGGGTATCGAACCCTGGATCTGTTGTTGAGAGCGCCAAGCTCTACTGACTGAGCTACCCAGGAATTCTACCAGGCCCAGTTCAATTATTACATTTATATTCACATACCTCAAATGAGCTGACAAGCCGTCAGAGACCCAGCATTGAATGCACACTTTCTGTGTGACTTAAATTTGTGGTGAAAAGTGACGTGTATTATACAAATCTGGCTTTTGGGTATAGCTCCCTGTGAAGCCGACTTGAATAATTTCAAGGGAAAATATAGGCAGAGGCATCATTCCGTTAACATTTCTTAATTCCACTAGCATTTCATCAGCAGTCATCGATAATAATCGCTCGAAGACGTGCGAAGGAGTCTTATCCAGGGGGTATGTGGTGCCTGTGTGCACTCTGGATACACAGAGTGCCTAGCACGGTCGGTCAGTGCGGATGAAAATTGAGTTTAGTTTGAGAGTTAGCGTAATGTTCCAATGGAGGTAGTCACACATGCAAGATCAGAAGTTAGACAATCTATAATAATAGCTGGCTTTTGAGCGGGTTTGTTTAGGTGTGATACCAGTCTGAGCCGAATTGCCGTCATTAAATGAAACTGAAGCGCGGAGTTTTGTTTGTGTTTTTATTCTAAAAATTAAATTTCTGCATAGAAAGAGACGGTAAAGTACGTGATATGAATCCTCTAGATTCAAAACGCCCTAAAGACCATTTTGTTCACAGTTGAGTTAAGCTCACATATTGCTTGCTAAGAATGAATTCTAATGATTAATATAGTTTGAATTCAAAAAGTCACTAAATTTGAAGCAAAAAGTTTGTTAAAAGTCATTGTTAAATTGAAAATTCCCTTTATTTTCCATCAGTTACTATCAAAACCCTTCAATATATGAAAGTGGATATAGGGGATTTTGAATCTATAGGATTCATATAGTCTCTCTTATTGATTTTACATTCCCCTGTGAGGGTAAAGTTAAATGTCTCAACAAGAGATTTCCTATATGAATTGCACAATTATGTAAGATGTTTTTACAGTTCTTCCACGGGGACATTCACATGTAGTATCAATAAAATGCATATCAGTTTACACTATTCAAATATGTGGAGCATACATTTCTAATACTCAGTCACAGAAGTTTAGACTACATCCAGCGGGCTGTCCAAAAATTCTCCACTTGTTGGCCAAAATGGAAACGTGCAGTCCATCATTCGACAGATCCTCGTGTACTAATGATTATACAATATAATATTTTCGGCGTTGTTTTTTTATATTGCAGAAGATTTTTTTTGGTAATCCGATTGCTTCGTAAATCACAATGCACAATGACAACCAACGGCTTTCTTCATAAACAGGCATAAGTCTTTCAGTTGAGATATTTAATTGATGCTGTCAAAAAAAAAAACTTACCGTTTCATAAAAATAAAAATAATTGAATCATTTTAAGATATGCAGGATACACCTATGAATGGCCTATGCATTTGTACGTCAGTCAACACCATTAAGAGAATGTGGAAACCATTTACTTGCAGAAATTATATCCAACTGGATAATGGGCATATTTTTTTCTCTTTATTTTATGTTTATCGATATATGAAACGGTTGTAAAATACCGAAAATGTTACCGTTGTTGAACTTAATTATCAAGTGAAGTTGAAAGTGTAATTAAGTAATAATAAAGGAGCGCGTTGTAGTTTGCATCAGTGATCAGATAATTATATTAAATAACAAAATAAACTAAATATTGTTATTATGATGCCAACACATGAGGATTTTAAGCTAGACGGGTAAATGAGAGAATATTGAAATCTTTAGTACCAATAAACTATAAGAAGGTAGTCTGCATCACATCATCATCCGAACCCAAATTCGGTAATTCGTACAGTAATCTGTATAACAACAGTCATTCAACAACTCCTTCTCAATAATGTCAAGGGAAAAAAATTGTTCCGCGGCCGGGCAACGAACCCAGTACCTCCGACGCCGGGGTGGTATCCGGTGTGGCTTAGTGGATAAAGCATCAGCACGTAGAGCTGAAAACCCGGGTTCAAATCTCGGCGCCGGAGAGAATTTTTCTCAGTTCCATTACTCTTACATCGTATGATGACGCAGAATATCTGCATGGAAATATCATATGTACTTCGGTACATTAAAATATATATGATATGCGTAAATAACTTCGTGATTTAAGACGGCGCTTATTCCGTCGAATCCCGGCTAACTAGTCACTTATAACTAGTGCACCTCAGCACATGTGTGGACTTCGGTCCTACGTTCATAGACATTTATGACGTAGTGCAGAGGACGGCCACTAGAGGGAGCCCAAGAGTTGGGGCTTAATCTGAGACGATTCTGTCCGACGCCGGGGTGGTATCCGGTGTGGCTTAGTGGATAAAGCATCAGCACGTAGAGCTGAAAACCCGGGTTCAAATCCCGGCGCCGGAGAGAATTTTTCTCCGTTCCATTACTCTTACATCGTACCAGTACCTCTAACTAAGCGCGCCAACGCTCTAACGACTGAGCTACCCATGAATTCTATCGGACCTGCATTCAACTATTCCCTTTTCCTCCACAAACCTCCAGTGGATTGAGAAGACGTCAGGAATCCAAAATGGAGTGCACACTTTCTGTGTGACTTAAATTTGTACCTTTCTGTTAACGAACAGTAACGTGTAATTATACAAATCAGGCATAGCTCCCCGTAAAGCTAACTTGAATACTTTCAAGGAAAAAAGTACATTTATACCTACAAACTTTCGTCGGTATCCTTAACACTTTTCACTTTCTATACTTATTTTTTAATGTTTCAAAACTTATTATTATATACACTTACCGGTATAGCTACAAACTTTCGTCGTTATCCTTAACAGTTTTCACACTTACACTGATACATGAAGTGCTCTATACTTACTTCCTAATATTTCAAAACCTATTATTATACACACTCATAGCTACAAACTTTCGTCGTTATCCTTAACAGTTTTCACACTTACACTGATACATGAAGTGCTCTATACTTACTTTCTAATGTTTCAAAACCTATTATTATACACACTAACAGCTACAACCTTTCGTCGTTATCCTTAACAGTTTTCACACTTACACTGATATATGAAGTGCTCTATACTTACTTTCCAATGTTTCAAAACCTATTATTGTACACACTTATAGCTACAAACGTTCGTCGTTATCCTTAACAGTTTTCACACTTACACTGATACATGAAGTGCTCTATACTTACTTTCTAATGTTTCAAAACCTATTATTATACACACTTATAGCTACAAACTTTCGTCGTTATCCTTAACAATTTTCACACTTACACTGATACATGAAGTGCTCTATACTTACTTTCTAATGTTTCAAAACCTATTATTATACACACTTATAGGTACAAACTTTCGTCGTTATCCTTAACAGTTTTCACACTTACACTAATACATGAAGTGCTCTATACTTACTTTCCAATGTTTCAAAACCTATTATTGTACACACTTATAGCTACAAACGTTCGTCGTTATCCTTAACAGTTTTCACACTTACACTGATACATGAAGTGCTCTATACTTACTTTCTAATGTTTCAAAACCTATTATTATACACACTTATAGCTACAAACTTTCGTCGTTATCCTTAACAATTTTCACACTTACACTGATACATGAAGTGCTCTATATTTACTTTCTAATGTTTCAAAACCTATTATTATACACGCTTATAGCTAGAAACTTTCGTCTATATCCTTAACAGTTTTCACACTTACACTGATACGTGAAGTGTTCTATACTTACTTTCTGATGTTTCAAAACCTATAATTATACACACTTATAGCTACAAACTTTCGTCGTTATCCTTAACATTTTCACACTTACATTGATACGTGAAGCGCTCTATACTTATCTTTTAATGTTTCAAAACCTATAATTATACACACTTATAGCTACAAACTTTCGTCGATATCCTTAACATTTTTCACTCTTATACTGATACTTGAAGCGCTCTATACTTATCTTTTAATGTTTCAAAACCTATAATTATACACACTTATAGCTACAAACTTTCGTCGATATCCTTAACATTTTTCACTCTTATACTGATACTTGAAGCGCTCTATACTTATCTTTTAATGTTTCAAAACCTGTTATTATATACACTTATAGCTACAAACTTTCGTCGATATCCTTAACATTTTTCACTCTTATACTGATACTTGAAGCGCTCTATACTTATCTTTTATTGTTTCAAAACCTATAATTATACACACTTACAGCTATATGTGTCTCAGGCGCCCTCTGTTTCTGCTGCCCGTTCTCGGGTCTCAAGTCGCCTTGGCGTAGCCCCATCGGTCCTGTTTCATTTTTGGCCACATGCGCGCCATTTGAAGAGATGTGCTCTGATGGCTGCATCCTCCATGTTCCTTCGATTCCTCACCTCCTCGTTTCTGATTCTGTCAGCAGTCTTGACTTCCAGTATCCTCCTCTCCATCTTACACACCTGGATCAAGGTCATTTGTCGTCTCGAAAACGCCCATGCCTGGCTGCCATATAGAAGTGTTTGGATGACGCAGGCTTGTAAAATTTCAAACTTGTTCTGGAGCTAATGGCTCTGTCCAAGAATATACATTTAAGGCTCCAGAATTTATTCCAAAAAAGACCTATTCGCTTTCGAATTACCTTGTCCCCGCTTCTTGACATGTTTACTGCTTGGCCTAGATATGTATATTCCGAAAAATATTGAATAGTCCTGTTGTCAACTAGTAATGGTGTTTCTATGGAATTGGTCATGATTTTGGTTTTGCCGGGTTCATTTTCAAACCTACCTGTTTACTTGTATTGCTTAATTCCGTTAATTTTTTTCCAGTTCTGTCGACGAGTTGGTGAATATCACTATGTCATCTGCAAATAGGAGATTGGACATTCTTATACCATTTATGTTCCTCCAATAATTTGCTCCTCCCAGTTCAGTTTTCTAAACAGTGTCTCTAGGACGCATTTGAATAGGGACTCCCTGCCTGTCGCGTCTCTTCGTCAAGATTTCCCCTTCTAGTTCTGACCTCATTCGTGTATTGATCTTCTAATATTTATCTTGCCTACGAGTCTTACATATTTTGGTTGTACTCCTATTGCCTTCATCGACTTCAATACGCTAATGTGCCCTACCGATCCGAAAGCTATACTGAAATCTATTACTGCCATGTATATAATCAAGTTGAATTCTTGGGCTTCTTCAGTTTCTTGATTAACTGCTTGTAAGCGATCTACGGTGCTGTAGTTTGTACGAAATACTGCCTGTTCAGGCGGCTGGTTCTCATCCATTACTTTGGTGATTCGATTTGTCAAGATTTTCATGAATAGACTGTATAGATTCAATAGTAAATTTATTGGTCTATAATTATTTAAGTCTTCTTGATTTCCTTTCTTGTGTAGAAGAATGTTGCAGCTCGTGTGCCATTACTAAAGTTAGGAATTCAAACTGCAACATGAGGATATCAGGTTAGTTGTGCTTAGACTATCGTTACGTCATAAATGACGTGAAGCCTGAGGTATGGCCAGGTTACAACTGAAATGTGTTTTGTATCGCAGCAATTGAATGGTGATGTGTTTCTCGCGCTTACAACGAACACACTATGCATACCTAACTTGTGGTTAAATTCCTATCTTTAGCCATTACACAGTTAGGCCTATGTCTTCTGTTATAATGATCTTGTTGAAGATTAGAGTTATAGGCCTATATCTAAACTTTATTTGGTGCATATAAAATACTAATTTTTACTACAATTTAACCTTTTTTGTCCATAGAAATAATCGTATTTTTAAGAATGTTGTCTTAGAAGACAAGTATTTTCTCTGGAACAAAATACAATACAAATAGAGTAAAAATTAGTATTTTACTGTGGAGCTCACTGGAGTTGATAATTTTCTAGACTATCCGAGTCATTTTACAAACTGCCATGGAATGGTGTTCGCGTCTTCATAATTTGCCCACACTTGTTTCCTGTGTTTCTTAAACTAATATTTGTGTACCATGTTAATTTTCATTTTTTGTTATTTACGTAAACAAAGAGGAATTTTACTTGAAGCAAGTAAAGAAATAGTTTTGGAAGTAAATCCCGAAAAGACAAAGTATATGATTATGTCTCGTGACGAGAATATTGTACGAAATGGAAATATAAAAATTGGAAATTTATCTTTTGAAGAGGTGGAAAAAGTCAAATATCTCGAAAAACAGTGACAAATATAAATGATACTCGGGAAGAAATTAAACACAGAATAAACATGGGAAAAGCCTGTTATTATTCGGTTGAGAAGCTTTTACCATCCAGTCTGCTGTGAAAAAATCTGAAAGTTAGAATTTATAACACAGTTATATTACCGGTTGTCCTTTATAGTCGTGAAACTTGGACTCTCACTTTGAGAAAGGAACATAGGTTAAGGGTGTTTGAGAATAAGGTGCTTTGGGGCTAAGAGGGATGAAGTTAAAGGAGAATGGAGAAAGTTACACAACAGAGAATTGCACGCATTGTATTCTTCACCTGACATAATTAGGAACATTAAATCCAGACGTTTGAGATGGGCAGGGCATGTAGCACGTATAGGCGAAACCATAAATGCATATAGAGTGTTAGTTGGGAGGCCGGAGGGAAAATGACCTTTGGGGAAGCCGATACGTAGATGGGAAGATAATATTAAAATGGATTCGAGGGAGGTGGGATATGATGATAGAGACTGGATTAATTTTTCTCAGGATAGGAACCAATGACGGGCTTATGTAAGGGCGGCAATGAACCTCCGGGTTCCTTAAAAGCCAATAAGTAATTAAGTAAGTATGTAAACAAAGATGAACACTGGGGCCAACACAAAAAATTATCTTTGTACATAATCCACGCTATATTCACATTAGTTTGGAGTGATTTACTAAGGAATGTATTCATGACTATTTAGAAATATGTCGAACGATTTATCCTTTCACCAAAAACGGATGCTTTCTGCACAAAATGATCGTATTTTAATTATATAATTACTCCATAGTTTTATCTGGTGTTGTATGAGGTTATGACTGAGATATCTTTTGCTAATTGTCTTATTTGTAATCCATAACTGACCGTTCGATTCCCGGACTCGGCTCTTGGTGAATTTTTCTTGAAGAAGAGGAATTCCCTGGGTTTCTAGAGTCTGGAAATTTGTAAGAATGTGAGTGTGATTGTGAGTGTGCCGGGATAATATTAATTAACCAATCATCACAAATATAAAAATACATCAGGACTGTCACTGGGCAATAACCTGAACACACGTTTCAGCGTCACATTGTTGACAAGTAACTCCATCTGTTAGCACAACCATAAAGCATCTAAGAGATGCTATAGAGTTACCAACAACGGAAAAAAAAAATAACTGACCGAGTATACAAAGTCTCGCGCTCAGAGGGTTGGAGTTCGGGGTTTCGGATGACCCACAATCCACAAGTATTGCTAAAGTTGTTGCTTTGCTAATTTTCCAATATGACGTGTTGTGCACTATACAGAACTGTTACTTATTAAGTATGCAGTATGTCCCCGAATCGCTATATCTCGCAGTTTTGCATGGCGCGCCAGTAATGTTGGTTGCATGTTGCATGTGTTTCAGGGGATGTACAAATTATATTCAGTTACGAGTTGAGGTTCTTTAAGTGCAGTGATGTGTGTTCGTCATAATAAGTTGTGATGATTTTGAATACGACTAATGGAAATACGTTAAATTTCGTCATATTTAATGAATGTGGTTTATACTACAGGTAGTGGAAATGGTTTGTTAGTATGGGAACATTCCATGAAATTACTAATGTCTCATCTCTAACGTTTATTTTTATTCTAATTCTATCTCGTAAGAGTGATAATTTTTAAAATTTACACTCGTCTGTGTTTCCCGCTTATTTTCAACGCGTCGCGATGAGACTGGTTACCAGTTCAGGGACAGTGTCATGGAGTCTGATTGTGGAGGTGTAATTTGGAGTTCTAGTACATTATATAAAATACAAAACTCAATATTGCCTACACGATTAATTCCGTCCACCAGCACTTATTCATTGATCCTCAAGACTGATATTTGAGTTTATATAACGCAAATAAAACACTATAAGGAATATTATAGAATTTTAAAACATTCAACAAGACATCCCTTGGCCCCAGTACGCCCACTTAGCGTTGACTGAACGATCCACAATGGTCTGAGGCTGTACTGACATCTATTTTATGTAATTTCATGTTCATGTTTCCTCTCACTTGACCTTCAAAAGCAGCGCACATACATAGAAAATTCCTTTGTTCCCAGTTGGAACCCGATGGAGTGTCATGGTGAGCTAAAATGCTTCTCTTATCGGTCGTATCAAAGAAGAAAATATACTGATTTATATTAAATACATGTCCAGAGTGGGCCATAAGTTACCATCGGATATGTTATATGTTAGTTCATTATTGTTTGATCAACTGTCCAAAGACACGTCTGAACCTCACAAGTGATAACAAGAAGGCACCACTTATTAGGCAACTAGGTCAGAAGATAATGGGTAGGCTAGCCAGTTCCTTTCCCCCCTCCATTGCACACATCGCCGACTAGCTACATATTACACTAGTCTGACTTCAGATGCATACAAACAATTGTTCTTCCTCTGGCACATATTGTCAAATGAGATGTACTGCCTGATAGTAGATGTACATATCAGGCAGAACCTCAATCAGATGATATGTTAGTTTATGAAATAATAAAATGCCAAAAGCTACTTAAAAACGTTATTTATTGAACTCTCCAATATTAATGGATGGAAATATGCAAAAAAACTTATATGGGTCTGTTGATGTCATTTACAAACGAGTAACATTTCGGTACTTGCACCATTATTTTCCATGCACAGTTGGATGCGCCGCCTGAGCATTTCAGGAGCGATCGTACTAAAGATTCGGAGAATCTCTCTATAGAATTGTTCAACATAATTCATCCAACGGCACAACGTGGTTCTTGGGCTCTGCATTTTTGCCAATCGCTTCTTTGTTGATTTCATCGGTGAACGTTCCAATGATTCATTCAGACGGCTATTGACATCATCGTCGACATATTTTCTAGGTCTACCGCTGCGTTTTGCTTTCAATAGCCTATAGAGTCTGTTGAGAAAGACAGTCTTCTTTTCTAGTTTTCGGTGATTGGCTTCATTTGGAGCTGCTTTATTAAAGCGATAAAAGAAGTTTTCTCTGATTTCTTCGTACGTTTCATCAGTTCGTTGTTTTTCATGAACCGACACACTAACGATGAGATGTTCCTCAATCGTATATATGCTTGTATCCGCCCTTGCTTGCAACAAAAAGACAACAGAACGTTTCATATTGACGACAATCAACTAATAAACGCGCGCGCCGGAAAAAAACCTTGTAACCAAAAAATAAAAAATCATGCACTCTATCGGAAAAGTGGCAAAATATTGCCACAAACAGTATATGAAGGGGAGGAATATCCCTCTCAGCTTACGAATAGTTTTTAATTAGTTTTCGCTTGCGACAAAAGTTTTATTTCAATATACACAATATCCGATCGTAACTTCTGGCACATTCTGTATATAGAATATAAAATTACATTCATATGGGAAGACTTTGGACTTTCCAAGCTTTGAACCGTATACGCTCGCTTAGGGGTTAAAATCAGAGGAACAAGAGACAAATAAATCTCATAATCGTATTATGCGTCCCAAAAACCACTGGATATCAAATTTTACTTCGATTAAATGACTAGGGATTATCCTCCTTCCCTTAGGAAGCACCCCATGGAATATCATATAGAACTAAAAATTTCCTCTTTCTTTTGTATCAAAGAATAAAACAGTCCTCTTTGTCGGTCGTATCCAAGAACCAAATATTACTACTTCCAAATGGTAGGGGAATGAAAATAGAGGAGAGAGTTCTTCGTTCAAGTTTTAATGTAGTCTGTATTTTTTTCCTGGCTGCGAAGTTAAGTGTACATAATTTGATAAATATCAGTTAAAGCTAGTAGCTATAGAATATAAAATTTCATTTATATCGTATATTTTCATTCCTTGGCCTATATAGTTTCCTGAGTCCTGAGAGTATAGTAAGCTATACCATACTTAATACATGATTATGATATAAGCTGCATGTGCAGAGACCTGAAATATGGTATAATATACTTACATAACGGTAACCTCCGGATTTTTTCCAGCACTTTTTTCTCATTTCAGTGACTTTGTTTGAAGTGTAGAAATTATACTGTACTTTAAAAATAACACAACAAATGTCTCACGACTCAGGAGCATAGACCCGCTTAGGGGTTGAAGTCATGGGGAAAATAAGCAACTCAATCTCATAGTCGTATTATGCGCCACAAAAAGCAAAATATATAAAATTGTGCATCGATTAGTAGATTTTGGATATTCATCCTACCCTTAGGAATCACCCCGTGGGAGTCACGTTCAGCTAAATTTTTCCTTCTTCGTTTCAAAGACACAAAAAAGTCTCTACCGGTAGTATACATACATACATACATACATACATACATACATAATTACATACATACAAACAAAGTACGCGTACATAAATACATACTTTGCCTTTTATCAGTTTACCTGGACCATCCGGCGTAATTAAGAGATATTTATTTGGAACAAAGTTTCGCTATCAAGAACAACAAAAGCAACTCACTACGAAGAATGCAATATTTCTGTCGTATTCTAGCGCAGCCAGAATTAACCTTATCGAATTGACTGTTACCTTAAAATAGTAATTTATAGTGTAAGAATGTGAGTGGAAAGTTAGCCGAAATCAAGCGCATAAAATCGGTTGAGTCTCGTGTACTATACAATATTTTATCCATTAGTGTTTAATTTTAAATTGTAGGCTTTTTCTTTGTAATGTGTTGTTTGTGAAGAAGTTATAAATTAATGAATGTATGGATTTTATGATTTCTAAAGTGTTAATGCCCTGGAGAGAGTGATTTTTTAAATTTTAATTCGCTGCTGTGAATAAAGCCATTATTCAAGGACTATGAAATAACGACAAATTTAAATATCAGTCATGGATTTCCAGTAATTCTGATATAGCCTACTAAAACTTTAATGAGGAATAAGTTTAAACGTTAAGTTATATTTGTTCTTTTAGGAAAAGGTAATATAAAGCAAAATTGTATTGATAAGTTCAGTGCTAACGTTACTGCCAGTGAAATATACAGGCCTCGTATATTCTTGTTACATTGTTTTACACTGGTCTTATTAACAAGCCCCACATATGTAGGTCAGACTCATTTTTGTGCTATTTCGTTCCTTTCGAAAGTTTAAGTTTTCTTTTACGTTTTATTATATCATGTAATAACATACTTCAATATAATAGAACTGGAATAACGTAATTTGGATTTTAGGGTCTAAATGATCTATTTCTTGTTAAGACATAAACAGACATCATTCGGTATATTGAACCGAAGAGTGAAAACATGTTGCAGATGTTCATCTCGCCGCTCCGAGTAGCGTTCATATCGCCGTGCACCTCGCACCTCGCGTCTGGAGAACAAAGTGAAGCAGTTTACCTCGCCGTGCTTCTCGCTGTTTAATATGGTGGGAAAATGCAATCATCCAATGACTTACTTTCAGTGAACACAACGTGGTAAACATTAATATATGGGTTGTAAGAAACACGCCAGACTTGGTGAATTGTATCACTTGTGTCAGCAGCTTAAGACATTTCCAGATAGACTGTACGAATATTTAATGATTTCTCAGTCAACTTTCAATTATATCTCGACCCTAACTGAATCTAAAAATAGCCTAAACAGCCAACTACTGCTGAAGAGAGGTTGGTAGTATCTCTCAGCTACTGTAACAGCATATTTAAAAGCAGGGATGTCAAGGTTAGAGCCTCTACGTGAAAGACTCTACGTGCTACCAAGCGCTCACTGGTTCCAATGAATCTATTCTGCAGGCAGTAGCGGTGGAAAAGAAGGGATGAGCAAAATTAACTCTATTGGCCTACCACTGCAAGATGAATTAAACTGGTCTTCAGTAATAGATAATGTGTTACGCTCATACAAGAAAGTAAGAAATAAAAGCATGTTTTGCAGCATGTACTGTACATCTCTAATAAATGCAATTAATTATAAAATAGTAGGATATAACATATAATAAACATAGCTTCTCTTTAACTTAAGCAGTTTTACATAATGAGGCTTATAATTAGCCAAATTATTATTATTATTAACTGTTACATAATCATGTACTACTTATATGAGCATTATCACACTTCTAGAAACAAATTTAAATTCCTGACTTCTCGCGTAATTCAGAAGTGCTTTTTCTGATTTTTGCCGACCCCAGCCTTCTTATGTCTGGTGAAATGTTGTTGCCTGCAGCAAAATAAATTCTAATGGAAGACCTGAATTGGCTAACATTCCAAGTTCATTGAAGTAAATTTTTCAGGACCCCAAAATATATATATATATATATATATATATATATATATATATATATATATAGGCTTGCATTATGAGTATTAAAATAAATATTTGTATGATCCAAAAACACAGGCTTAAAGTCGGACTTTAGGATATTCTTTTTTTACAGAATGATAGCCTATGTAGAACACAGCATGTTAGATAAAAAGTCGAATTCGGTAAATTTTGGACTTGGGATGTTTGTCAATTCAGGTATCCAATTACAACTGTGTTGGTATATTTTCTGGGTTTGATGATTAAGGATCACAACAAATCCAACTTGGGCTGGAGTAGGTCAATATCTTTAACCCTTAAATTGACAAAATATCCTATAGGATACAACAGATTAATAGGCTATATGCTATAATTGTAATGGAACAATAGAAAAAAATTGGTAGGAAAATTAAAATTTCACAGTACTATAATATTGTACAACATATGAAATATGGACATTGCGATAGTTGTTTTCTATACAGTCCGACAAGGTTTAATAAACTAGTGTGAGAAATTAAGTTTTGCCAATTTAAGGTTTATATCATGGATAAATATATAATAGGATGTGAAACTTAATGAATTTCCCGTAATACATACTAGAGGCGCTGTTGTAGAAATTGATCTTGCTGCCATCTATTTCTGGGAGGGGCGTTATTACATCTAGCAACGCACCAACTAGCGAAAAGAGTAATTACTCCATGCATTTAGCAGCGCACCTGGTGACGAAAATGTTAAACTGTGCAGAAAGTATTCCCTCCCACCCTCATCGATATTCAAAACTAACCCAATTTAAAATAAAACATTTACGGTTTTATTCCTCACAGCATATTCTACTGAAAATTCTTACCGGAGCCAACAGCAAGATAAAAGAGACGATGTGTTTTACACTACCCGATTAAAATATAACCAGACAGAGACAAAAAATAAAGCAAAAGGTTAGATAATTGGGATTGTATTCTTTGGGTATGGAAAAGTCTGCAAGAACTACTTAGATAGTTCAATTTATTATATTACTATTACTTTACAATACATTCAACAACACTATTTTTACAACGTCCATAAACATCACTGTTTAACATACACTGCTTATACACACACGTATCACTTTATGTTCACTTATTAGCAAGTTTCAGTCCGCCATCTTCATCTTCGACTCTCCCGTACAGCAATATCTCGAACGGATAAATAGAGAAATCTCGGTAATGTACCCAAAACATAGTTCTTATATTCACCACTTACGACGTTGGGCGCTGATCATCTTATTTCAAACCTCCAAATCCAGATGGTGCTGACCGCAGTTTCGCATCCTATTATATATTTGTCGATGTTTATATCGTCAAAGGAACTCTTCACCATGAGTTTTTAAAACAATGCAGTGTTTTACACTGTTGAACAGGAGTTCAATGACTGAGGTCGTTGGAATTATAAAACTTATGCTGTGAGATCTGTGACATCCACAATGAAATCTTCATCAGAAAGCTTTAAACAATATCTGTCGAGGTAAATTAATTAATTCTTTCCTTGCGATCTCCAATTCAAAAGCCAACGGGCTGATAGTTAGACACTATCCCATTCTGGCGGCCTTAACTCCTGACAACCTGAGGGTAGGTCTTACCATGTATAAGGCCCTCATTCGCTCTGTCATTACATATGCCGCACCCGCATGGGGGTTTGCGGCAGTGTCCCATCTCCGTAAACTCCAAGTTGTCCAAAACCAGGTGATTCGACTCATTACCCATCTCCC
This sequence comes from Periplaneta americana, assembly GCF_040183065.1. NCBI lineage: Eukaryota > Metazoa > Arthropoda > Insecta > Blattodea > Blattidae > Periplaneta > Periplaneta americana. The sequence goes on from NC_091121.1 coordinate 109,658,688, forward strand.
CCGAGTCGCCTCGAGTAGAAAGTTCCATGATGAACTAGAGTTGCTAACCATAGACGAGTTCATTGCTCGACTGGCTAGGAGCCTGTAACCCCAACCCGCTCATATCTGGCCTCGGCCAGTATGATCCTAGGTTACTGCGTAGACACCAGACAGGTCCATTAGCTATACTATTGAGACAGGAGGACAGGGAGGCTGGCGTTACTCCCAGGTTTTGGTAGCCACGACTCAACTCCATGAGACTCCTTGGACAGTGCAACCGCTGTAAAATGACCTTGTCTTAACTGGGCTAAACAAAATCCCTCCATAACATTATCTACTTTTGTTGATCTATGGAAATCTAATAGAGCCAATTGGCTAGTATATATCCATCGATTCATAGAGTCATTCAACCTAAGAGCCAACTGGCTAGTCTCTGATATTGAGACAACTCATCCTGCCTAAGGTTTTTCCGTGGTTTTCCTAAGGCGCTAAGACAAATGTCGGGATGAGCCCTAAAAGAAATGGGCCACGGACCTGCACTCATATCCCCATGAATCTTCCTAATTAACAATTACATCTCCCCCCCCTCTTCGCAATTGAGCCATCATATAGCCAAATGGCTGGTCTCGAAATTGAGACAAATCAACAAGGCTCATGACCGCCCACATAATAGCCAAATTGGCTAGTCTCTTATATGAGACAACTCATCCTGCCTAAGATATTCCGTGGTTTTCCTCAGGCGTAAGACAAATGTCGGGATGAGCCCTATAAGAAATGGGCCACGGACCTATATGCCCTTCCCCATATATATTCCACCTTTATTATAAATTATGTATGCCCTAGTTCAGATAATATTAATAGTCTATTAAACATACGAGGTCACTCAATAAGTCGCAAATTGAAAGGACAGGGACCTCTCAAATTGCAGCTTAGATTTCACGGCGCTTCTTCTGACGGCCTTCACCTGCTTTGTCATCGAACAACAGATGACGGCGTCTTGCCATCCTAACGACAAACACCAGCCAACTCCTCCTCGCCCCGTTCCGTGATCAATTGATCAATCTCAGCCCCCCTCGCGTATGTGGTACCTAAGAGGTTACGTCCAATTTCGGCTTCCCCTTCAAAATTTTCTAGAGCTCCTTCAGGGGAGCAGCGTAACTCGGAGTGAGACTAGTGGCCAACAGGCTTGGAGCTCACATATTTAGTTTTGTACAGCCCCCAACCCCTTGCAAGGACGCGTTTTGCGTACCTTTTAAATTTTCCTCCCAATTCTCCTTCGATTTTTCGATTTTTCGATTCCAATTCAAAACGTTCAGAAGCTCGAATATATCCTTGAGAAAGTTAAGATCCTCGATTGATGTAGAGTCAAGTAGTTCTGGATTGTCTCTATTTTTCTGTTATGAATTCTGATAAATATTCACGTAATTCAGCCACCGGCGTGGCTCAGTCGGTTAAGGCGCTTGTCTGCCGGTCTGAAGTTGCGTGCGGGCGCGAGTTCGATTCCCGCTTGGGCTGATTGCCTGGTTGGGTTTTTCTCGAGGTTTTTCCCAACCATAATGTGAATTCAAGGTAATATATGGCGAATCCTTGGCCTCATCTCGCCAAATACCATCTCGCTATCACCAATCTCATCGGCACTAAATAACCTAGTAGTTGATACAGCGTCGTTAAATAACCAACTAAAAAAATTCACGCAATTCAAAATACTTGGACAGAACTTTTTCTTGGCTTAACCAAAGGATATCGTAATGGTAAGAAACATCGTCAAACTGAGAATTTATGTACGAAAATCTGGACAATTTGTAGACACAACTCATAACTAAAGCGCGGACCTCGTTGCCTTTTCATTGCCCGCTGCCGCGATACAAGTTGTCTGCACAAGGGCTATACCGAGAGTCTGACGTCACGTCCACATCACTCGCGATGGGTACGGCGTCTCGACGCATTCTCAATACGTACAGCAGTGGGTCGGGCACCTGTAGACCGTGCAGAGTTGTAAACAAGAGTGCCAGTAATGTCAGACGTAAAGAAACAGAAGCTGTTACAATATGTGGAGGAATTTGGCCGTGAGTAGGTATTTCACTATACATTTAGTAAATATATTTTGCAAAGTATGCCATATACAGTTTAAAGGTCACAGAAAATTTTTCATCCAAAAGCCCTGCAAGTCTAAACAACATAAAAAGTATAACGCTGTTTGGCAGACATAATACAACATCGAGTTCAAATTCATATAAGCGTACTCAGAGAGAGTTTTGTAACGACCTCTGCAAAATGATGGTAAGTTGCAATATTCCGTTACACAAGTTACAAAATGCTACTTTCAAATCATTTCTGCAGAAATATTCTGGGCGAAACGTTCCATGCGAGTCAACACTACGCAAAAGATATCCCCGTGCTATGATTATGCCATCAACAGCATGTTTACAAAGATGTTCCCACAACAATAAAAAACTAGAAATGTTCAGTGGCCTCCGACTCGTAGAACATTTGTACCAAAGTCTGTGTGAAGCAAAACCACATCCAAATTTGGAACCGGTTAAGTCGAAATTTGGGACCGTGTTGAAAAAGAACTGTGGATTTTCAGCAATGTGTGAAATAAGAGATATTTTGTCGGTTAATGGTGAGCCCTCAGATAGGTGTGACAGCTCATATTTTCGTTTCACACCACTCATGTCTTGCGATGTGGAACGCACATTTTCTCAGTTCAAGTTCTAAGTGATAGGCGAAGAGGTTTTTCTTTCGATACTCTACGAAAATGTATTGTTCTTTATTGTAATGGAACTGTAGACGCACCAATAGGTGAATCATAAATGAAAACTGTTGTACAGTTTTGCATTCTATTAATAATATAATGTTATTAAAGTTCTAAGGATGTGTTACAATGCATTTATTTACAACAACACTGTCATGTAAAGAAGGTGCAACTTTGTCCTTCACCGCACTGAACCTGTACAACGGAGGGAACGTCCGTATCTTCCCCTCCCATCACACAAGCTAGGCATACACCACACTATCCAAGAGCAGGTAACTTATGAACGCGGGCAACGAAGACCGTGCTTTACTCATAACTGACGTGTAACGAGTCTATGCTATTAGCAGCACACAATTTTGTTTCTACTTTATTCTGTAAACATAAATACAAAGCTGTGAGGAAGAAGCTCTACAATACATCTTCACATACATTTACTACTATTTAATGTCAATAAAAACAAACTAATTTGAATATTATATCAATCTGTGTATGAACTAATAATTTCAGGCGTTCGACACTGCTTGTCTTTGTAACCAAATAATTTCCACAAACCAACAAAGAGCATCACCTCATCTTTCATTTACATAAGAAGTCAAGAGTCTAGTCAGCTTGAAAGTTACTGAACGATTTCTTCGTCAATGTATAATGTACAACCCTTGTGTTCACCAGTGACTTGTACCTGCGTGCGTTGCGTGCTCTGATCAGCACATACGGGCTGTGAGCACGTTCGCGCTCTCGTTGACATCACTGTCTAAAAGGAATAATGTACTGCAATCAAATTCTATTATTTATTATTAGCAAAAATATTCCACCTTTCATTTTCATAGTTTTCTTTCCAAGGGCAGGTCTTTCACTACAAACCCAGCATTCCCTAATCTTCTATTTTTCCCCTTCTCGTTGTCTCTGCATATAACCCAAAAATCGTAATGTTGTCTATCATCTGATATCTTCTTCTGACCCGAACTTTTCTAATATTCACCATTCCTTCCAATGCATCCGTTAGTAGGCAGTTTCTTCTTAACCAATGTCCCAGCCAGTTTCTTTTTCTCCTCGTGATCAGTTTCAGCATTATTCTTTCTTCACCCACTATTTCTAGCACAGCTTCAGTTATTATTCTGTCTGTCCATTTAACACGCTCCATTCTTCTTCACATCCACATTTAAAATGTTCCTTATCGTTTCTCTTGACTTCCTCGTAATGTCCACGTTTCCGTCCAATACAGCCCCACACTCCACATAAAGCACTGTAGTTTTCCAGAGATACGCAGATGTTCCTTTTTCTATTAAATGCTTCCTTTGCCATTGCTATCCTCTTTTTGACTTCCTGGCAGCAGCTCATGTAACTGCTTGTAGTAAGTACACCCCAAAGTATTTGAAGTTGTCCACTTATTTCACTGCCTGATTTCGAATTCGCTAGTTTATATTTTTTTTATTCTTCTTCCAATAACCGTGGCCTTTGTCTTGTTAACATTTTTATCTTTATCCCATACTACTTACAGCTGTCATTTAGCTTCAGTAGCATATGTCTTAGTGAGGTACCTGAAGGAAATATGACCACCTTAATTTGAATTAATTTTTTCATGACTGTAGTATTCCCTAAATAAAATGTTAGTTTGTTTGCATGAACTTTGATTCTTTATGCGCACATAGAAAAATAACTCAAAACGTTTCTTTAAACCAGAATGCTTGGTTTTTTACATTTCGGAAAATCTTACATTGTGCAAGTAGTACGCCCATATGAAGGCAATACTTACTTACTTACTGACTTTTAAGGAAGCTGGAGGTTCATTGCCACCCTCACATAAGCCCGCCATTGGTCCCTATCCTGAGCAAAATTAATCCAGTCTCTATCATCATATCCCACCTTCCTCGAATCCATTTTAATATTATCTTCCCATCTACGTCTCGGCCTCCCCAAAGGTCTTTTTCCCTACGGCCTCTCAACTAACACTCTATATGCATTTCTAGATTCGTCCATACGTGCTACATGCCCTGCCCATCTCAAATGTCTGGATTTAATATTCCTAATTATGTCAGGTGAAGAATACAATGCGTGCAGTTCTGTGTTGTGTAACTTTCTCCATTCTCCTGTAACTTCATCCCTTTTAGCCCCAATGCACCTTATTCTCAAACACCCTTAACCCATGTTCTTCTCTCAAAGTGAGAGTCCAAGTTTCACAACCATAAAGAACAACCGGTAATATAACTGTTTTATAAATTCTAACTTTCAGATTTTGTTCACAGCCGACTGGATGATAAAAAGCTTCTCAACCGAATAATAATAGGCATTTCCCATATTTATTCTGTGTTTAATTTCCTCTCGAGTATCATTGATATTTGTTACTGTTGCTCCCAGGTATTTGAAATTTTCCACCTCTTCAAAGGATAAATTTCCAATTTTTATATCTCCATTTCTTATAATATTCTCGTCACGAGACATAATCATATACTTTGTCTTTTCGGGATTTACTTCCAAACCTATCTCTTTACTTGCTTCAAGTAAAATTCCCGTGTTTTCCCTAATCGTTTGTGGATTTTCTCCTAACATATTCACGTCATTCGCTTAGACAAGCGGCTGATGTAACCCGTTCAATTCCAAACCCACTCTGTTATCCTGGACTTTCCTAATGTCATACTCTAGAGCAAAGTTAAAAAGTAAAGGTTATAGTGCATCTCCTTGCTTTAGCCCACAGTGAATTGGAAACTGACCTATACGGACTCTGCTGTAAGTTTTACTGAGACACATTGTAACATATGAAGGTAATATGGCTATAAAAAAGAAAATTCATTATTTTGGAAAGACAAACATTTATTAGTGATTAATGAAGTTTGAATTGAAAATAATGGTTCTTAGCATCAATAATAATATTCCCTCAAATAATTTGTGACTAAGTCTACAAAACATTTCAATTTAAAAAAATGGCAAAGCTAACAAACACAAAAATAAAAAAGAACAATATATATTGTGACGTATAAGTCTTGTGAGTCCAACACATTCCTCATGTATTTACGTATACATCACAAATTGCACACAGTCGCATATCCATGTGGCCATATTACCTCATCCAGCACTTCTCAAAAGATGAGCTATTTCTCAGTTTAATATGAATGCATTTTAAATAAGTATTGGATGTCTGTAACGAGCATTGAACAAGTTATAAAATGTTGCATAGAAACTATAATTAGCGATTGCTTGAAAGGAAATACAAGACAAACTTACCAACAGTAATATTATAACACCGTCTCAATCCGTTGCTACAAATCAAATAAAGAAGGCCTGTGGAACCAGTTTTGGTATTACTGACTACTGTCGCTGATTATGGACACTTCGTAACACTTGGTTGGCTATAGTATCACTAACTGTTGGTTATCATATGAATTAGCTATAGTACAATAATGTGGCCATATTATCTTCATTGGCCATATTTGCATCACATACCTTAACATCTCCTTTTCTGCTAACAACGCCATATCATCAGAAAATCTTACACACTTTATTCTTCTTTCTCTTGTGAAGGCAAATAATAAATAAATTAATGTGACATGCAGGGACTAATGCTAGCAACAAGAAAAGGAGTTGCATTACTCACAATTTCACAAATATAATATGCACCTTGATTTTTTAAAGCATTTGTATTACACTGCAAATAGTATCACTTATTACTGCTTTATGAATAAAGATGTATGACTGAAGGTCTCAGCTTCCTTATCGAAGTTATTCCGGAAAGGAAATCAGACAAAGAGACGGAAAGCACTTTCGAAACCCACTCATTAAAAATCACGTAAAAATTCAACACAAAAATTCTTCTTTGTCTTTCGAAGTTTGATACTTCTACGTAACGTAATTGAATTTTTATTAGAAAACTTTGCTTAGAAAAAGTTAAATAAAACGACTCGATTTCTACCTATTTTGCATTACGTTATTCAGTGTAGGAGTTAGTCATATGCGTGGCTTTCTCTTTACTTTACTTCACTTCTCCAAGGTTGGTCTTGCGAATGGAAGAATTCGCTATTGTCATAAAAGTTAGAGAGCAAAAAGTGAAGAGAAGAGAGAGGGTGAAAATCCGAGCTCAAGTTTTTGACTTAACTTTGTTAAGAAGCTCGTCGAGAAATTATGTAAAAGTAGATCGTGTGAATTTAGATCACCGCCCCTGCATCTTTATGATAGAGAGTTACGTAAGAATAATGGGACTGAGTGGCACGGGAGGAGAACATCTCGTGGTTGGCTGATAAACCCTCGAGAATCAGCTTTATTCTGCGAAGAATTATATATTCCTACTTTGTTCGCAGGCGTCCCACACTGCCTCTTTCCTCGGGGTAGCTGGCAACAGGGAACCTCTGAAGCTTGACCTTAATGTAGTAAAAATCAACTTCAAGCAGAAGAATGTTTTTGACAACAAAATAATTAGTAATGCGTGTAATACGAATTACATTATGTAAAAACCGATGATTAAAAAAATAGAAGTTTCTGATACAGCCGGTCGTAGTTCAGCACTGAGAATTTTGAAGAGACTGGATTTACAGGAAAAACAAAATACGGTACTATTAATGCATGAATTAAGTGAAAAGTTCTGAAAATGTTTGAAGGCCATAGTCTGAAGTTAATATCGATTTAAAACACGATCAAAACGACAGGGACCTTAAAAAACTAAGATAAACGAGTATTAGCTTGTTTGTAGTATCTCCTGGAATACACAGATTTCCAGGAAAATAAAACAGTGACAGGGGATGAGAATTCCTCTGATTGCGTGAAATGTCTGTAGAGGAATAGAATAATGGTATTCGGATAAATAAGTAGAATTTTCTGTAAGATTTAAGAATTAAATATGATACAAATATCAGTAAATCCTGCCATAATAATAATAATAATAATAATAATAATAATAATAATAATAATAATAATAATAATAATAATAATACAATATCAGTTGTTACAATGTAAATCACATCTTTCGATAGCCCACCTCAATTCTTCTCTGTTCCACTGACCCTCCACCAGATGCAGTTCTTATATTATCCCTCCAAATAATTGTTTTTGGTCTTCGCTTTCCTCTAAATATTCATTTCAGTGTACTTCTCTGTAGATGCTGCTCTTCCATCATTTTTTTTACTTGGTTATTTAACGACGCTGTATCAACTGTGGGGTTATTTAGCGTCGATGGAATTGGTGATAGCAAGATGGTATTTGGCGAGATGAGGCCGAGGATTCGCCAATAATTACCTGATATTCATCTTACGGTTGGGAAAACCTCGGAAAAAACCCAACCTGGTAATCAGTCCAAGCGGGAATCGAACCCGCTCCCGAGTGCAACTCCGGATCGGCAAGCAAAAGACCTAACCGACTGAGCTACATCGGTGGCTCCATCCGTTTTACGTGGCCATATCATTGTGACTATTTCATTTTAATGTAGTCCAAAATTGTAGGCTACTATCTATATTCATTTTTTGTCTGATGATTGTATTTATAATTTGATCTCTTCTGTATAATGAGCTGTTCAATGCCAAATATCCACTTCTGTAGCAAGTAATTATAATTTTGTGGTATTATGGAGAATAAAAGTAGTTATACTCCCAGAAATATAATAATAATAATAATAATAATAATAATAATAATAATAATAATAATAATCCATAGCACTACAGCCCTTTAAGGATCCAGATCGACCAGCCGGCTACAAGCCTCACGTCCACATGCCGAAGCAAAGAGGACGTCTTCGATCATCCAACCAGAATAGAGGTATCGTGTTGTTGGCACGATGATCTTTCGTGATCGGATTTCGATACCTATCGTAGCTCTCAAAGTGCATCACATTGCCGAAATTTTATGGCAAAAGTTATTCCCCCATGAGGACTCGAACCGAGTGCCTATTCCGTAACGTGAATCCTAGGCAGGGTGCCTTAGACCACGACACCAAAGCATGAGACGGGAAATATCCTGACATTTTATTACCGTAAATTCTAGGCTATTGGATCTTGCCGGGACATGAACCCAGGTAACCAGCAAGGACAGCCGTTCGGTTAATGGCACGCTTTGTGTGATATGAGTTGCTTCAATTTGCTATCACGGATGTCATGCCTTATAATTAGAAGCGTTCATAATGCACTGAATGCTTCACAAAATCATGCTTCGGAGCGTGGAACATAGTGACACGGGTTAATTACTTTTAACATGTGTCACTTCAGTGTGGATTAATTTCATTTGCGTTTCGGAGACCCGTACTTGAAAGGCAACTATCTCGGCTGTAGTCGTGCTGTAATTCCCGTTAAATGCAGGTATATCCCCATAATCTAACCACTTTGCAATTCATTATCATCGTGCCAACTATTGACATGAGATTTCTCTAAAGCAAGAAGCAGGGAACAACCCAACTGAAACGGAGTATCTGCCACACGGGCTCGAAATACAGCTACAACACTGTCAGCCCTTATCTTTCAGGAGCAAGGGAGAATTGGAGAAATAGGAGACACAGAAAATTGGTCCTAGAAAACAGCTGCAACTTAGAAAGACTCTTTCTTTCCGTAGTAACAGTAAAAAGTGCCACATTTTATATTGCATGTGAACAATAAAGTCCAAACCATCAATTTTAATATTAATTACCTCCTTTAAAAATTACGTGCGTCATTAATATTGAACAGCTAAAGTACCGATTCTATGCCGCAAATTTGAGTTAAAAATATCAGCCAACCGAAATGGATTTGTGGGGTCGGTATTGGGGCAGGAATCCCCGGGATACATTAGGTTTATACTTTTGCGAAGATTTCAATTTTTCAATAATTTAGAATAATCTGCATCGTTGGTAAGGGGCGGGAAACTGCTTTAATCTATTATTATTATTATTATTATTATTATTATTATTATTTATTTATTTATTTTTTTTTCCCCCACGAATCTGATTCCTTGGTATTACTATGGAGAACGTTTCGGAGAGTAAATCGACGTGCAGAGTCCCTTGGCATGCTGCTGAGATCAATTTTTATATATGGAACAATAAAATGACGATTCTGAAAATTATTTTCTACATAAATATATACGAAAATGCATACATGCATACTCACTCGTACATACATACATACATACATACATACATACATACATACATACATACATACATACATACATACATACATACATATATACATTTCGTTGTTTATTTATTTATTTTTCTAATAATTGTAACATAAAATATAATATGAACAGGAAAACTTTAGCTCGCTCCTGAAAGAGTAGAACTCGTGCTCAGGGGCGGATTCCTGAATTGAAATTAAGAAGTAAATACAATTTGTCTTGTATCTACTACGCAATAAGAATATATAAATTTAAATGTACAATTTTTCAATTTTTATAAAATCCATACATAATTTCGAGGCATTGAACCCGGAACAAATTTTCCTCGAAATTATTCAAATCAACTTTACAGGGAGTTATACCTGAAAGCTTGATTTTTATAATATGCGTGATTGTTCTTTAACAGAAAACCACAATTTAAGTCACACAGAGTTAGTGTGCACTCATTGTTGGTTGCTTGACTGTTGTCAGCCCACTTTGAAATCTGTGGATATAGAGAGAAAACTCGGATCGGTGTGTGGTAGAGTTCCCGGGTAGCTCAGTTGGTAGAGCGTTGGTACGTTTAACCAATGGTCCCGAGTTCGGTGCCCGGCCCCGGAACAATTTTTCCCTCGAAATTATTCAAATCAAATTTACAGGAAGTTATATCTGATAGCTTGATTTGTAGGTTAATTAATGTTCCTTTTAGTGAAATATTTAATTTTTTCTGTTATTACCTACAATGAACCTTTTCCTGTGGTCTGTACACTAAAATTGGTCTTAATTGGCATTTTTTTCTGTAACTTACTAAATTAGGCACCAATATGCGGTTAAATCCCGAATCTCTCTTCAGTGCATACGAAGGGAAGTTATATGTCATTGTTGATAGTGATTCGTCCGTCGGATGGGGACGTTAAGCCTGGCGGCCCCCTTGGTGCTATTCGACAGGAGTAGGCTACGTGCCGATACCGGGCTTCCCCTTCTCCCTTCCTCACCTTCATCATCATCATCATCCTCACTCATTCTCTACACTACACTTACACGAACACTTAACATACACTCACCCGAGTACACGACATAACTCTTCACAGATACATATCATGCATAACGTGGCCCGCCGAAGTGGTGTGCAATTTGCAAATGGGTCACAGTACTGGCATCTATCCGCAGTATGCCGAACCCGAAACACGCAAAGTGAAGTGGGTAGGCATTAGACACACACACACACACACACACACACACACACACACACACACACACACACACACACACACACACACACACACACAAAGCAAATGTTACCATAACGTAGTAAATCCATCTGATTCGTGACTTTAATAAGCTCTTTTTATCTCCATGGAAACATAAAGGCCGGTTACAGAATTCGTTCCTAGCTTATCAACAAATTTATCGTTCTCAACGTCGCTTTCACGTAGCCTATATGTATTTCAACTCTAGCACCGTGTAGAAGGAATTTTCTGTTTTGCATTGAGAGAAGACTAGACTATGAAATCTGTATTCCTTGTCCATAACGCGGATTGAAATCAAATCTGTTTCCCTCACTACAGTTTTACATCGCTAGAGAGAAATACAGTAACCAACCGGTCGAAAGCCAGACTGAGTTCTGAAGCTGAAAGCGTCATATAGACATTAAATTACAATGTGATTGCAGTTTTTCACTGCAAGGATGCTTCGAAACCCTGATACGGTCATATAGTTTCCAGTATTGAATCATTTTGTATTGCTGATCAGTTGCATAAGTACCTACCCTACTTATTCATATAAATCCGGCAGACATGAAGTCGATTTCCGAGTAGAAAGACTATGGGCCATATTCATAGACATTCTTAGCGCGGGCTTTCGGTGGATGATCAGCGAACTAACGTTTTTCGTATTCATAAATCAGTGTTAGCGATATTATATGATATGAATCCTGTACAAGTAATCAGTCGATACCCGGGGCTAGTTTAGCACGCTCGTAGCGCGGGCTAGCGAAATGTCTATGCATAGCACCCTATATTTCTTGCATAGTACGAAGTGTAAATTTATCTAGTCTTATCTTGTTTTATTTCAAGCGACGTCCCTGTACTATATTTTTAGTAGGTTATTTTACGACCTTTATCAACATCTTAGGTTATTTAGCGTCTGAATGAGATGAAGGTGACAATGCCGGTGAAATGAGTCCGGGGTCCAGCACCGAAAGTTACCCAGAATTTGCTCATATTGGGTTGAGGGAAAACCCCGGAAAAACCTCAACCAGGTAACTTGCCCCGACCAGTCCCGGCTAGCGCGTCCGGGCCACTTGGTTTCGCGGCCAGACGCGCTAGCCGTTACTCCACAGGTATGGAGTCCTTGTACTAAGTTAGCCATATGTTCGGAAAGTGTTGAATTCATTATCAGTATTTGTCAACGAAACTTGATGATGATGATTATGATGATAATAATAATACCCCCATTACTAATAGCCTATTATATATTAGAGTAGAGTTATGTGATTAAACTAATCTATAAGTATTACTGTATTTCTAAAACTCTGCACTAAGAGATACTTTTAGGCCTAAGCCTTGATATGCTCCTACTGAAGTTATCATAATATGATATTATATCGTTTCCATTGTCATCTTTATCATCATCCATATAATCCTTTCCTACTTAAGTATTATCTTTTCCCATTTCTGCCTGTGTTCCGGATTACTATTCATTTACTCCTATACATAAAAATTAATTTGAGGTGATCTTCTTCATTATGATCAGGAAATGTTTCCAATCTGGTTGTTTTGTGTCTATATCTTTTTGTAGACATTTCGAGGAGATACATAATTTTTATCTGATTATATTATTATTAGGGACTATATTCTGATCCAGGGCGTACAGAGATAAGATTAGTTGTTCATAGACTGTATTGACGTGACGTCATGATAGATGCGTGTCACAGGTACTATTAGAGAACACTTGCATCTTGTTTGTGCTGCAGTTGACGTTCTATTCATGATTCCAAACTATACCTCGTAGACTGTTCACAATGCATTAAAGTGATAAAGACTGATACTACGATTACCTTTCCTATAATTTAAATTATTTATAAATTAATTGAATCGGTCATTGCAAAAAGGTCATGAGTCAACTTTTTTACGAAAATGGGTTATGCATTGAACATTGTGATGTAGGGGTAGCCCGACCAGTCTATGTAAGAAGATCATGAATAAACTTTCAAACAGTGCTGAAATAGAAGCTTGAAATTTCCACTTCTTGCAGAAAGGTTATGAGTCTTTGACTCGTGACCTTTTTGCAATGACTGACTTTAAATCTGTAGTCTATATTCAAAATGTTCATTCGCGGGAATTAATAGTGTTTCCTGTATCCTTTTCATTCAACTTTAATACTCATATAAGATTTTGTTGTGGAAAGATGTCAGAATCCAATTCTTCAAATTTTACCAGCTAAAATACCCAGTCCTCATCTTGCAGTCTGTCAAGCGAGCTGGAATAGCAGAATTGATGGTTCACTGTAGAAGGTCCAAAAAATTGTATGCCAGTATTAATAAAATTTCTGAACTTAGTCTAAAAGGGAATAATATTTGTGGATTGACCTTTGATTTTATGCAAAATTTGCCGCTGCCAAATATTCTTCTATAGAACATTTTTTATTTGAGACAGTTATGGGTTTGGCATACATAATCAAAGAACTAATCTCTCACATTTTTATGTATATCATGAAGAAGCACACAAAGGTGAAAATGACGTATGTTAATTTCTGTTTCATTACATCCAGAAGCATATTCCACAGAATGTAACTGAGCTGCAGCTATTGTCTGATAGGTGCGCCGGTCAAAATAAAAACAACACAATGATCCGCTTTTGTTTATCCACTGTAACAACAAAGTGATTCCAAATTATATAACGTTACTTTTTCCTACCAAACGACAGGGATTCTGGGACTGTAAAGAAACTGACAAAAAGTTATGATAGGGTCTATCTACCTAAGGAATATGTTATGATTAAAAAGGTGTCATGTAAGTTCTCAGTAGAAACCACTGATGCTGTGCCTGTACTGGACTTTAAGCGATGTTGGTCTATTCATTACAAGAAGACTTTTCTCTCTGAATCGAGTATGGGAAAAATTCCCAAGGTACATAAAATGTCTTTTTCTCCTTCTAAGTGGATGGCGTTTGAATATAACTCAAGCTGCCCTGGTCAAATAAAAATTTAACAGTTCATCGATGGTGCCGGCAAAGAGAAATTCAATCTCCTTCACAGTTACAACAAGAATCCTATACTTCCTACAGAGTTGGCTTATCCTTCAAAACAGATGCTAATCAATGAAAAAAAAAAATGGGAACATTCTTAAGGTGAAGAAGTACATATATTCCAGCGGAGTATACAGAATTTTACGATCAACTTCAGGAAAGGCGAAGACAAAGAGGAAAATAAGTTGAAAATGATCAGGAGGACTAAAAACAAACAAACAAAAAACTACTTTCTCAATCTATCTTCTATCCAAAGTGTAGATTTTCATTAGAGTTCATTCTTGTTCTAAATAAAATATAGCTATACAGGGTGATTCACGTGGATTTACCATCCTTTACGGAGCTTATTTCCGAAGACATTCTAAGCAAAACATATATAAACATGGGTCCTATTCTCAATATTTACAGAGTTACGTTTCGTCATTGGAACGCATTGCTGTGAAGGAGTGATCTTGGTCAGCGTGCAGTCAGCAGCCAGCGCTAGCGCTACGGAAATCAAAGATAGCCGTATGCTGTTACGTAGCATGACGATTGCCGCTTACAAGCGTGCGGCGACATTTTTTAAAATGTGTTGCAAACTCTCCAAGACTGTAAATTAGGATGCAAAATTGAATTGCAAATAATTAAGTCGGTGGAAATGGTGTGATCTGTAATAACTGTTGTGATAAGTCCGTTAGAATTATGTAATTTTTAGTTAAAAATAGAAAAAGATGTCTGTACGAAGCAACTAACGACTTCACGGCACATTTTTAGCTTCATAAATCTTGCCAATTAAAGAACTGCTATTTCTGAATGGTTCATTCTCTATTTGTATTATTCTTTCACCTTCAAACTAAAGAAAAAAACGTATTTTACAAACAACTTTAAATTAATGTAACTCTGAAAATATTGAGAATAGGAACTATGATATTACATTTGTTTGTTCAATATGTCTTCAGAAAAAACCACCGTAAAGGACTGTAAATCCTTGTGAATCACTCTGTATAATATGAAAATAGTACGCATAAGTATTCTCATTCATTGTATATTGGTGCATTAAACAATTTATGTCATTAGAACATTATTTGCTAAAAATATATTTTATTAATTGGTAAAGTGTGGACGTTCATTGCAAAAAGGTCATGAGTCATTGATTTTGAAAATGTGTTTTATGCCAAACAAAAAATTTTAAATGAAAAATGTGTAATGCAATATTTTCCTCGATAACGCTTTAATCATTGACAGTCAATGAGAATTAAAAATTAGGTAGTTTATGCTGTAGGTAGTTTTTTCTTTCTCCTGTAAAATTTCAGTTTCAGTTTCTTTTTGAAATGACCGATTCAATTTTAATTATATATTTTTACTAACAGAATTGAGATCATAGGCCTTCTCTTCCAATCAACCAGTATCAAAATACATAGGGAATATAAATAGCAATACAAATAGAACGGAATAATGATAATAGGTATAATAATAATAATAATAATAATAATAATAATAATAATAATAATAATAATAATAATAATAGGAAGGGCAAAATGAAGATATGTTTAATTACATGTAATTCTAACAGTTAAACAATTACAAAATTAATATTAAATAAGATAATTTGAGGCAAAGAAGTAATTAACATACTGAAGGAAACGAACAGCAGTCTTTTTGACAGTCGACTTTTGAATCTAGTTAATGTCTGACATTCCCTTTACACCATGTTCACAAGAATGCGCTGTTTTAACTATTCACATTATTATAAAGAATTTAGGCTTATATTTATGAAACATATTTATACTATTATACACTGTTTACAAAATAAGTAGGCTATAGTATTATTAAATAAAATACCTTTCATTACAATACATAACACTGTTCTGGAGAAAATTTCGGGATAGAAGAAGGTATCAGATGATAGACGACATTAAGATATATGGATCATATGCAGAGACAAAGAGGAAGTCAGAAAATAGGAAAGATTGGAGGATGCTACGTTTACATTGGAAGACCTCCTTGACCAGAATACTATGAATGAATATAAGTAGTAGTGTAAATAATGCTTGATCATTATAGACCTACATTTTTATGATAGTGTAAATAGTAAAAATAGTATATTCTATTATACATAGTATAAATAATTTAAATTGTAAATATTAGTGTAATTTTTAAAGTGGCCCATGTTTTGTTCTACTCAACTTGAAACAAGACTCGCGTGAGCAGCCAGTCAGGTATTACGCTTGCTAGATGCACGCGCGTCATGGGCTTAAAAACTCCAATAATACTTAATTTTATAGCCTCGTGGGACAAATCATGGTCCCTAATTATTATGTTCGAATTTTTTCTTTCTACAATATTTAACTTAGCTTAAAAATATAACCTCTGCAACAATTATCATGAATTTCACGATAGGCTTCAGATATTTATTTTCTCTGCCTTTCCTGTTTTCCATTATGACATAGATGTGAGAATATTACTAGTAAATAAGGATTTATTCAAGAATGACATACACATACTACCAATGCATAGTTTACCCTTAAATCCAGTGCACAGGTCTTTTGACCGTACTTGCATTTCAAAACAGTCCTTACTGGGTATCGCCCCTTTCCCCAACAATTATAATCTAACCACTCTTCATAAAACTCACACATATAAATTAATATGTGGTTATTATAAAACAGTATAAAAACTTGTATCCCGCTCTAACAAAACACAATATAACAAAATGTACCCCATCCTAACAAACGAGCCGTGTATGCTGGCTCAGAGTCATCAGCGCCACTTCATGCGTATAGTTAAGGGCGTGTCCTATCCTTCTGGCTACGTTATAGCAGCACGGGTACATTGGTAAGCAAAGAGGGGGAACCGAGTCCTGCTGGGTCGAGTGAGTCCTAAGATATGAAGGGTTCCCCGGAACAACGTTGTATATCACTTTTCACAACTTTACAGGAATTAAAAAAAATATATAGCACATATAAAACATTTATGTTTTACCTCATTTTGGCCAAAAAATGTTTTTAAGCACTTTTCGTCTTACCTCAGATAATTTGTCACTTTCAGGTTTTCATATTTCTCATACAAGAAGCCAAAACCTATAGCTTCCCTGGAATAATGTTGTATATCACTAACATACACAAAACGTTGTATATCAAAAACATTTTATTATCACATTTTACACACAGATATAATAATATTTACACTTACAATAAGATGTCATACGGAAATTTTGCAATGAGACAATAAAAAATTGAAGTTAAAGACTATTTTTTTTTTCACTATATGCCCAGACTGGTATGATTTTTGTAACTATAGTAGTTAAACAAGAACTTATATGAATTAAAGTATGAAAATAAAAAAATAGTGATCATTCAAAGAATACACCACAAATTACGAGGCGCATCCAGAAAGTAAGTTTCCCTATTTTTTAAAAGAAAAATAACACACACTTTCAGGAAAACATTTATTGGCAACAGGTACAGCAATGTTTCAGCCAGCCACCATCAGAATTGAGACACTTGTCGTATCGTGGGATCAAATTTTGTATACCTCTGTCGTAGAACTCTGCCGCCTGTGAATGGAACTAGCGTGTGATAGACGTCTTCAGCTCTTCGTCGTTGCCAAAACGCTCACCGGAGGACAGGAATTTCTTGAGGTGCAAGAAAACGTGAAAATCGCTGGGAGCAAGATCAGGACTATAGGGTGGATGATCAAACAATTCCCAGCCAAATTCCGTCAAAACAGCTGCTGTGCGCCGAGCCGTATGTGGACGAGCATTGTCATGGAGGAGCACAACACCTGCAGTAAGCATTCCACGCCTCTTGTTTTGAATGGCACGTCGCAATTTTCGCAGTGTTTCACAGTAACGGTCAGCGTTCACTGTTTCACCTCTTGGAAGGAAGTCAATGAGCAGAATGCCCTACCTGTCCCAGAACACCGTGCACATCACTTTCCGTACCGACAGCGTCTGTTTGAATTTCGTCCTGACCGGAGATCCACTATGCCGCCAATGCATTGACTGCTGCTTGGTTTCCGGGGTGAAGTGCGAAATCCAAGTCTCATCGCCCGTGACGACCCTGTCCAGGAACTCGTCGCCATCATCGTGATACCGTTGCAGAAATGTCAGTGCTGCTCCTAAACGTTGCATTTTGTGTTCGGGTGTTAGGTTTTTTGGCACCCACCTGGCACACACTTTTTTGAACATCAGGTGCTTAGTGACAATCTCATGCAACAAGGATCGCGATATCTGCGGAAAATGACTGCTCAGCTCCGTAATCGTGAAGCGACGGTTCTCCATGATGCACTGCCTCACCAGCTCAACACGATCATCATTGATGAGGGACGGTCGCCCACTGCGCTCTTCATCATGGACACTTTGACGACCTTCGGAAAACTGCCTACACCAGCGACGCACCATCTGTTTACTCATGATGTTCGGCCCATAGACCTGACAGAGCTGCCGATGAATTTCAATTGGCGCAATGCTTTGTGCATTAAAGAACTTTATCACCGACCGAACCTCGCAGGCGGCGGGAGAAGGAATAAGAGCTTCCATTTCGGACCACTGCTGCCACGCTACTGATACCAGGCGGGACCTGTCCAGCTGGCATATGATTGATACGTCATAGATCTGTTACGCATGCGCAATTGACACGGCTAATTACGTATACTTTAAAGGGGAAAAAATCGGGAAACCTTTTTCTGGATGCGCCTCGTAGTTTATACAGTATCAAGGCCTAAAGCAATAGGGAGTTATTTTAGAATCTAGGTTCAGTATTTTTTTATTTTGATGGCAGTGATTCATAAAATCCACGATATAAGCTTCGGATATTCATTTATAACTATTGTCCACACCTGGGGAGTAACGGTTAGCGCGTCTAGCCGCGAAACCAGGTGGCCCGGGTTCGATTCCCGGTTGGTTTTTTCCGGGGTTTTCCCTCAACCCAACATGAGCAAATGCTGGGTAACTTTCGGTGTTGGACCCCGGACTCATTTCACCGGCATTATCACCATCTCATTCAGACGCTAAATAACCTTTAGATGTTGATAAAGCGTCGTAAAATAACCTACTAAAATTAAAAAAAGAATTCATAGCTATTAGATCCTTTTTTTTTTGTCAGCTGAAATAGGGAGCCATTCTGACTACAATGCAGGAAAATTTACAGTAGGTTTGGGGAAACTAATATGTACCTGGTTACCCCGTTTCTTCTTCAAGAGGGAATAACGATGCCATGACTATAACACATTGTGACTAGCCCTCACAAAAATTGCCTCTGGGTCATCTGTACTAATCTTTAGCCACATTACTTGAGTTATTTTCAGTTCAGAATCCCGTTGCATGTCTGATTCTATCTGACGTAAGTCTAAAAAGTCTGCCTGATACAGCTCTTTAACAGTGAAAGGTCTTACTATACATGCCTCACCTATTACATATTTCCATTCGCCTGGTACCTGTTTTTCCTTGTATTATAGTCGTATCTATACAGACAAGACATTATGTAGCTTTTAAGAAACATAATTAATTAATTTCACCAAATAGAACCAAACAAAGAAAAAACATACTATAATACTAGCACGTGATTGATATACAACGTTCTTCCACTTACTACAATTGGATGTGATTTCTCTTCGATCTGTATTCCTTTTTTCGTTGTATATGGTATGCCACTATTCCTTAGGACTTTCCTTAAATTATAATTCCATTTTTCGGCGTTCACTTTACGTTTCTTACCTTTACTCCTCACTTTTAGTGCACTTGGAGGAAGATAAATGTTATTCACTTCCGCCATATTGTAATGATATACAACGTTGTTCCAGGGAAGCCGATTTTTAAAATTCTACAAAACTAACAACAGACGGCATAGCAACATACTGCATGCAACAGTGAGTTCTAGTCTTGATGTACAACATTCCTATATGGATAACTCAATTTCGCCAAAAAAGTTACATACAACGTTGTTCCAGGGGACCCTTCATATATTCACCTGTGGTCTAGACCTATACTAGGAAAGTCGTGAGTATATTAAACTTCTATATTATCCTAGTGACATAGTGTACTATTTATAAAACAGTACAGTTAGCAGTTATCAGAAATAACTTATTACTTCATATGTAAAACAATGCCATCTTAGTATTAGAGAAAGCCCTGTGGTCCTAACACTGGCAAGGTAAATAAAACATTATTGTTATTATTATTATTATTATTATTATTATTATTATTATTATTATTATTATTATTATTATTATTATTATTATTATTATTTCATTCTGTGAAATAATATTTGTTGATTAGAAATAAACATTGAATATCCGATGGATAGCTTAGCAACAAAGTTATTTTACATCATACTTGCGCTTTATTCAATAAGGCTAATTAATAAGGCCTATTATACATATTAAGAAAGCAAACAATCATAGTAATTACTAGAATAATCTAAAACGTTGTACAAGGTATTTCGTAAGTAACGAGTCTATAGAAAAATTAACTATTTTGGACAATTTCTTGAAATGACGTTCATCCTCACGAGAAAGAACCTTTCCCGGTGCCGCACAGTCGATTTGAAAACAAACACCTCCTACCCTCGCCACCAGAGCTATTAAACGAAAGTATGGTTGGTGTTTTAAACCTTTATTAAAACACATAAATGTAAAAACAGTTTCAATTGTTGACAAATTATAGTGTACAATTTTTAAAATGTCTTCCTTCCTGCTGAATACACAAATATAAGCGACGTATCAACTCTTCATGGATTCTGGTGAGGATGTCAGGCGTAACCATTTGTATGATGTGTTCAATTCGTTCCACTAATTTAGGAATGGTGCGTGTCTTAGTCGCATAGACACGATCCTTAATGAATCCCCAGAAAAAGAAGTCCAGGTGAGAGTCAAATCAGGTTATCGCGGAGGCCAACGGATTGGGCCTGTGCGACCAATCCACGTGCCTGGAAACACTTCGTATAGCAAGGCTCGAACATTACATGATTAATGGTGAGGAGCCCCATCTAATTGGAAATGTGTTTCACGAGTCAAGAAGTTCATTGTGTTCAACTCTGGAATGACAAACAGTGTCAGCATGTCATAGTAATTCATGCCAGAAATTGTATTGTTCGGAAAAATTAAAGGACCGAGAACAAATTCTGCGGTCAGGAAACACAACACATTTACCTTAGGGCTGTTCCTGTCATTTAAGTTATTTTAAGTTGGTATCAAATGCACATTACACATGGATAAGTAGCTTCCTCTGGCGGCGGGGTAGGAGATGTTTGTTTCCAAATTGACTGTACGGCACCGGAAAAGGTTCTTTCTCCTGAGGATGAACATCATTTCAAAAAATTATCCAAATTAATTGATTTTTATAGACTCTTTACTTATGCAAGACTCTGTATATTGCATTTGGCTAAAAGTCCATTATGCTTTCGTGCCATAAACATCTCATACACAAATGCTGGTCATGGCGACCTTAAGCCGCTTATAAGCTAAATAAGTATTACTTGATAGGCTGTGGATAAATGTGAGATTCCCTGGTTTATTATGACATAACTCCATCGCATATGATAACGAAATACAAAAACAAAGTAATACCATTTTCTTAAGAAAGAGGAACAAATTTACGACCAGAGTTCTATGTGATAAAATAAACTGGTGGAAGTCTTTAGTTACAAACAAAATGATAGAAAAGTTTAATGTTACTGACGTGAGCATTGTGACATATGTTACTCTTACACTGTCACGTCACAAGAATTGCATATGCTTCTATAAGATCGTATTATCGAATCATGTACTGTACGTTTTACGATCATGTAAATATATACTGATTGCCTCAAGAAAATTGTACAGCATTTTTATATGGCTTACTTTTCTTGACGGGATCGATGTGCTCTGAAGGAAGAAAACTGTTGGTTATAAAATGTGGGCAACATTTTATCCTGTAAGTTTGATTGTAGAAGTATGTAAACACTGCGACGAGTGAAGTACCTACCGTCAACTATAAAAATAATGATTTTTCATGTTCTAACAAAAGAAGTGAGCGATGTAGGTTTATTGTGGCATGATTGAGATACTATCACTATTCGTTATGTATTAAAGCTTTAAAACCATCTCTTTCCTTGCTTACATTTTAAAGTTGTTAAAATTGGGTAACAAATTAAAAAATAAAATGTAACTTTTGGTTGATCTGAATATCTTTCAAACCAAGCTAGATGGAAAATTATATATATAGGGTGATTCACGAGGATTTACCGTCCCTTACGGAGCTTATTTCCGAAGATATTCTGAGCAAAAAATGTCATATAAACATTTTGTCCTGATCTCAATATTTCAGAATTACACTACTTTGTTGTTTGTAAAATACCATCATTCTTGATTTTTTAAGGATAAAAGAAAATCACAGCTAAAGAATGAACTATTGAGGAGTATCATTTCTTTAATTAATTTTGTTAATATTACTGTATCTTCTTTTTATATTGCTAGTATTATTTTATTTCTATTTCTCTTGTTTGTTTTGTAATTATATTCTTCTTTATTCTGTATATTTAAATTTAAACAAATAAATAAATTGTAATTATATTCTTCTTTATTCTGTATATTTAAATTTAAATAAATAAATAAAATTAGCTAATATTCTGAATTAATATTAATATTAGAGGAGAAAAATTCGCTTCGGCGCCGGGTATCGAACCCGGGTCCTTGGTTCTACGTACGAAGCGCTCTCACCATTGAGCTACGCCGAGATTCAATCCAGTTAACTTAATATAAAATGTCAACATACAGTACATGCCCAACTTGGAGTCAGGCCACAAAGGGAAAAAACACTGGAGGAGAGGGGTTCGATCTGGTTCTGTGGATTGAACTTTGGCATAGCTCAATGGTGAGAGCGCTTGGTACGTAGAACCAAGGATCCGGGTTCGATCCTCGGCGCCGGAGTGAATTTTTCTCCTCTAATATTAATTGTTACCATAACAGATGTATTCTGTACGGCAAAAAAAATCTTTACGTAGTATTCTGAACTAAAATGTGTTGTGAGTTCCATAGTTGCTTCGTACAGAATATTTTTTTTCGATTCTTCAACTACAAAATTACATTTTATTACGCATTTATCACAACAATTGTTACAAATCACGCCACTCTTGTAAATTTTATTCTTTAAGGCTGTACAATAGGGTGCATAATTTTATTAAACTGTAAAGAATCAAGTTCCTAAAGTCAGAAGATTTGTAGCAATTTTTGTGATAAGTGCGCAAGAATGATGTAAATTTTAGTTAAACATTTGAAAACAAAATCTGTACAAAACAATTAACAAAACATGGTTAGCTTCAGAATACTAGCCAATTAAAGAAATAACACTTCTGAATAGTTACCGCTTGGTCCGAAGGGTTGTGGGTTCGAGTCCCGCCTCGGGCATGGGTGTTGTGTTTGTATTAGTGCCAGTAAAACAAAAAGGAAAACAAATGAAAAAGAAAACAAAGATAACTCTGGTAAACGGCCTCTGGCCGGTTTAAAAAAAAAGTTCATTCTCTATTTGTAATATTTTTTTACCCTTAAAACTAAAGAAAAAAGGTATTTTACTAACAACTTCAAATTAATGTAACTCTGAAAATGTTGAGATTAGGACGCATGTTTAAAAGATATTTTTTGCTCAGAATGTCTTCGGAAATAAGCTTCGTAAGGGACAGCAAATCCTCGTGAATCAGCCTGTATATCCTTTCTCTCGACACTGTCTGTAATGTAGAAATGTACCCTTAACTTCGTTTCGTACCGATGCTACGATCTTGGTTTTATGGTGGATATAATTGAATTCATATTTTTAACAGTATAAATTACTTAACGTTTTCTGTAGAAATATCTTGATTCTATAAATGAGATTTGATCACAATAGAAAGGGGTAGATTTTGTAGTTTAAATTAAAACCATAATTAAAATGTGCTTTTATAGTATAGGTAAGTTTCAAAGATATTGTGGGATGCATGATAGAGATAAGTTGTTCCTATTACATATTATGGTGACCTATAAGATAGCGGGTGGTTAAGACTTCCACCTTTGCAGACCATCTACATTAGTAGCAGTAGATAATTCAGTTCTATGTAATTTCTACATTTAACCGGAAGAAAATAGCTGTGGTACTAATTTTTGTTAGTTCTTAGTGCGGGTAAAAGAATTAGATCAATTGAGAAAAACAATTACCCCATCGGAATTCGAATCCGTGACGTTCCAGCTTGCATTGCAACACTTTAGATGCGACGCTTCGGCACAACCCGAGATGCATACTACTGTATGTATAACGACATAATACAACAGATGCAGATTATTAACTCAAGTTGAGCAGATTAGGAAGCTGAAAAAGAAATAGAGTCCGCCGATGTGGCTATATGGGTAATGTGTGCGCCTCCCCCCAAGTGGTGTGAGGTTCGATTCCCGGCTTGAAAAATTGAAGAAATTTTTATTCCGTTCACGGGACTGGGTATTTCTCCGTTGCCATGTGAGTGTTCTATGATGCTTCTGCGTTGGTCTTTCGTCATTTCGACCTCAGGAAGGCCCGTGTTTGTGAGATGTCAGATGGATCTCTCTCCCCCATCCACAAACTGACCGAAATTTCATGAGAAAATATCTTCTCCGTGAGAACTTGAACCAGCAAGCCCAGACATGATGTCTTAGACCACGACGCTACTGCGCAGGTCAGTAGGTTTGTATAAATAACAAATAAGAAACCCTTAACATACCGGTATTATTATAGCAAATTTCAGGTCCAGTCTGCGTGGAAGCGATAGATAAGTTCAAGAGAGTTTCTCTGAAAACATAGGCTATAATACTTCTAGGTTATTCTATGTATGATTTTTCAGGAACCTACGAACTTTGGATTTGTGTACCGGTACGTTTATGTATGCAATCATAAGCCTTGGTTTCTTCTGAACCGACACATGCTAGTTGAGAGATGCTAGGCCCGCCTCGGATCTCGCATGCGTCGTTCAGGCTATAGTCCTCATTTTGACATAACTAGAGTCCTGCTTTTGGTTACTTAAAGCCTCCAAGGAACCAGCAACAGTGTAGGTATGTATAGCTCGATGGCATCCAACGCTACTTAGTTCAGATCTGTTGTTTAGTGAACTCACGGAAACAAAACAAGTCTAGGCGCATGGAAATTAATGATCGAATAGAAGAATTTTGTAGCGAGCATGTCATTAGGAAAGAAAAAAATGTATTTTATTAGAAAGACGGAGAAATGTTTCATTTGAAACACTTAAATATTTACAGTCATATTTACATTGATTGTAATGTGAAGAGACTTGTAAAGCACGCACACATAATTTGTTTTATTTTAAGTTTGTGCTGATATTTATATTTTTTCATTTGTTAATTCCAAGCTTTAATTAGATCTGAAGTTTCTAGATGGGTTTTACTTATTGAAAAATCATAGATAGACAAATTTCGGGCTCCATGGTGACTAAAAAAATAATGTGACGCCTGAATTATGTATTGAGTTCAAAGTTTTTAAGATTTAGTTTTCTTTTTATGTCACTACAACTAATACATAGTGTTAGCAAAAGCGATTGTAGGAAGAAATTCGAATGCCCTTTTTAAACTAATATCGTTACATTTGTTGGGCATCTCAAGATATTGTCCTGCTTAGCTTCAGAGCGACTTTGAGAGCGTGTATTTGCATAGCATACAGTAGGTATTCAATATTGTTTAATATATTTCAGTAAGTTTATCTTTATCTTAGCTTCAGTGGTTTTCTCATTGCACGCGTGGACAATGTGGTGGCTCCTGAAAATAAAGGGGCTCCTGAAATATGTTTAGTTTTGCCCATCCCTGGAAAAATATATTTTATATTTTATTGCATATAATAGTAATAATAATAATATTAATAATAATAATAATAATAATAATAATAATAATAATAATAATAATTTATTTTAGTTGGCAGATTTAAGATCCCAAGGCCTTCTCTTCAACTCAATCAGCAAAAAGTATACATACATATGAATGAACTTAAAAGCTAAAAAAAAAATACAACAATTTGTTTTTGATAAAAGTTACGAGTATACAAGAGTTTTTTTATACTCGCTTTAACATCTCTGGTCATATCGTGAGTTAATCATACAAGAGTTATTTACGAATTAAACAGTAAAATACTATGAACTATTAAAGAATGAAATATAATTTGTGTAGGAGAATTAAACTAATGTACATTGAATGTTAATTTATTCAAATAATGCTAGATAATAGGAAGTGATTATTATGAGAATTGTGAAAATACAGCGCTATCAGGATGCATGTCTAAAGAAAGAAGTTACTTAAATATATTCTTTGTTATTATTATAAAATCCAAGTGGTATTTTGTACAAGCGTGCTATTCC
This sequence comes from Periplaneta americana, assembly GCF_040183065.1. Taxonomy (NCBI): domain Eukaryota; kingdom Metazoa; phylum Arthropoda; class Insecta; order Blattodea; family Blattidae; genus Periplaneta; species Periplaneta americana. The sequence goes on from NC_091121.1 coordinate 109,685,029, forward strand.
TATTGTTCACGAAATTGTGCACACAGGTACACGAATAAATAGATATAAACACACAATATCTGAGCGTGCGAGAAGACTGGTGAACTGCGTCGTGAACTATTGACTCGCAACTTGCTTTTCGTACAAAGGAAAGATAGTACGATCGATGTAGACCTAACTTGTATTCAGAGTAACCAAACGCAGGACTCTAGTCATTACTTTATACTCAGGCATAGATCTTAACAGGAGTGATTTTGTTCTGCGAAACGTTAGCCATAAGAATTCCTTGGAGTTGGTGTCGTGGGAATGTGATAGAGGAAATAGTTCCATTCTCTTTGAAAGGTTAAGAGAGATTACACGAATTATGGGAAACAGTAAGAAATGTCAGGAGAAAGGAGAGCATTATTGTTAATCGTAATTAAAGATATCCTGGTGGAATTATATTGATAGAATTTTTTTTCTTTGTTATCCGAAAATTTCAAAACCAGAGTATTAAAAGTGGAATTTATTACACATTTTGATTTAACCGGGGTTTTCTATTATTTTTAACTCGGATTTTATATTGTTTTGTTAAAAGTTTCTGGAACCTTTATTAAGCTATTATAAATTTAATTATAGTGGAATTAGAAGCTGTTTTATTATTATTATTATTATTATTATTATTATTATTATTATTATTATTATTATTATTATTATTATTGAATGTATAAGAATCCAGACATGGAACCTTGATGTTTTAATCACAGTTCGTTCACTGTGTTTAAGGTAGACCTATTCTAAGTGTTAAATTGAGTGCCTGATAAATACTCATTCCACAATATACAGAGTGTTAAAAAATCCAATATTTTAGGAGGTGATAGTATGCATCAAATCAAGAAAATAATGTCTAATAAACATGGATCCTACAACACATACTTTCTGAGATCTGAACACTTGTTCTTAGGAGGTGCTCAATGTGACGTCCATTCATGGCAATGCTTTTCTTTGCGCTACAATACAGCATACTACCAGATAATCATACCTTAGTTGACACCCCAGACATGGAATAATGAAACGTTGCTAAAAATACTGAAAACAAAAGTCTGGTTGCGGATATGAGAAGAGATGATGTGAATTTTCGTAATCAGCATGTGCAGGCTGATGAAAATCCCCATGCTGTTGAAGAAACAAGGCATAAACATCGATTCTCAATCAACTTATGGGCAGGCGTTCTTGGTGATAGATTATTAGGGCCATACGTGCTACCACAGAGATTAATTGGGGATCGTTATCAGGACTTTCTTATTAACGTATTAAAACAAATTTCAAAGAGTGCGTGATTCCTTACGCCGATGGGCAGTGGAATGCATTGCCATAAATGGACGTCACATTGAGCACCTCCTATGAACAAGTGTTCAGATCTCAGAAAGTATGTGTTGTAGGACCCATGTTTATTAGACATTATTTTCTTGTTTTGATGCATACTAGCACCTCCTAAAATATTGGATACTTTTTTTAAGACTCTGCATAAGTAATATTTTATATCAGCCGTGAGCACAACAGGGAAGTGGAACGGAAGTTTGCAACCCCTTCCCATATCCTTTCCGCTTACACTGCCTTATAAATAAACTCACAGTGGGCACTGTACACCAGTGTTGGATTTTAGGCGACCAGCGAAAGCCGAAAGTTCGTAAAAGCTATGATGAAATCCGTCACTGAGCAATGCTTAACTCCCGGCCTACTCCTCTCAACCGGGGAAGGTGGAGTGGGGAGTTAAGGGGAATTCTACAGTGACTCAATTGAGTTAATAGTGCCCTGGTTTGTTCTACATTATATATTCGAATCGCATTCTGATCACTATGACTATCACTAATGCTAACATATACCATAACCGACTACTTTTTTCAACAAATGTGTCACCTGTGGTCAGGAAAACACCTGGTCTCTATTAGAGGAGACACACACATCAGTGCTCTGTCCAGTATTCGAATCCACGACAGCGGTTTTCATGCATCGACAAAACTGCCGATGAACTGTAGCTATACAGTGATCGGCTAAAAACATATTAGGATAAAAATAGATTAAAGCAACTGTTTCGCATATGGTCGCGTTTTAGGAATATGTAACGAACGATATGTCAGTAATTGCAATCACCTACTCGCTACTCAACCAATAACAAACTTACATGCACAAACATACCAGACAAGTCCTCCTAGCAATCAACCAGGCTGTCGAAGAACTCATGCATATGTAGTAGTCGAAAAATGAATTACAATCAACACATCCACTCATATTTAGACCAGGCATAGACCGCTGTGGTGAAGAGGTAATAGCTAATTCATTTCTCAAGCCTACTTAATTATATTTACTTATGAACACGGAAAAGGAATTTACATATTCTTTCAACATTTGACGCAGATTAGTCGAATAGTTATTCCCTTGATTTTTTATCCCAAAGAGTCGGTCTCAATTCCTGGTGTGTCCAGCTGGAAGATGGATATCTTAATAAACAGCTGTATACACCTAGTACAGTAGAAATCCGATTATCCGTCACACCCTATTAACTGATCGGCGGATTATCCGACTGTTTTCCTCCGCTTTTTTTTTTTTTTTTTTTTTTTTTTTTTTTTTTTTTTTTTTTTTTTTTTTTTGCTGCAGAGAAAATACGAAATTCTGTACAGTACGTTAGTAGTAGGAATGCTTCTGCCATTGTTGGTAACAATAAACAGTTACTTATAGGAGGGTGTGTTTTCCCAACTTCTAAAATAGTCACAAACTGCTTTCAGAACGATGTCCCCAAGAACTTACACACAACTGCAAACCCGTGCACCATTCAATATTGTCCTTCTGTTCGAGTGGCCGTATTCCATTACTTTTATGAAAAATGTCTTCCACGAATGCCAAAAGGAAAATAATAAAAAAAAAAAAATGTACAAATAATTGAGCGGCTTTGGAAAAGAGAAACTGTGGTACATGTCGCATCAGAATACGAGATTGGCGTTACAACTGTGAGCGATTTAATAGAAAGTAGGGATAAAGAGCTACATATTACTGTACTTCATTGTGTTTGTTATTAATAGACATCGGATTTTTAGGCACTAAAAATTGAAGTTTTAGGCGCCTAAAATAAGTACCAAATTTGTAAAATTAGGCTCTATTTTAATGAAAATAGGCATTTTAGGCACATCAAGGTATCATACTTATTTCTTTCACTGAAATTTTTAGTTATACACTAAAATACGCACAAAAAAAGTATGTTTAAACATTAAAAAAGAATACTATATCATATTTATAAACAGAGCTGCACAAATTTAATATATTGAAACTAATGAAATAATGATTATTGATATCAAGATTACTCATTTTAAGTTATTGAAATTCAGTTCCATGCTCAGACTTTATTATAATTATCTGCACAGTACACCACCAGAATTTTTTCTAAATTCTCCACAGTTAACCTTTGCCTTTTGTCACTGAGAATCATTTTGAAAGCAGAAAAACTTCTTTCAACCGAAACTGATGTGAGAGGCGCAAATTTTAAATTAGGTATAATAGAAACATCAATACTTACTGGAACATTTACACTTTCCCCCGATATCACTCTTGATACTTTTTCCAACAATGAAAATCCTACATTCTTATTTAATAGGTTGTCCCACTTATTTTTAACTTTTTTCCCAGTTTCGCCCAAAGCAGAATGTATGTTCACTTTAGCTTCCTTTACTATTGCTATTTGGCTACAAAGAGATTGTTTTTCACGTTCTAATTGTTCAATGCTTGCAGGTATGAAAAAAAAGTTTGATGTTATATAGGCAATATCGTTTTTCGCTCGTGAGTCATTCAGACAATCTTTCACTGCTTTCACACACGCTGCACTATCAGTTTCAGGTAATTTATCAATAACTGTGACCACTTCTTTAAAATACTTAGAATAATACACCACTGACTGAATCCAGGTTCCCCATCGTGTAACAACCCGCTGAGGTGGGAGTGGGATATCTGGAAAGTTCTCTCTGAATATTGAAATCCTGGATGGGGCTTTACAAAAACATTTTTTTGTGTTAGAAATAAACGAATTGACAAGAGGAAATTCATTCCGGATTGTTTCAGAAACCCTGTGAAGGCCATGTGCTAGACAGGTTACATGCGTGAGGTTAGGATAAAATGTTTTAAGAAGTGGAGCTGCAGCAACCATGTATGAGGCAGCATCAGTACAAAACAACAGAACTTTAGAATCGTCTATATTACCTGAGTATAAAGACTGTAGGCCTTTATTTACAAAATAAGCAATGGCTTGGCTATTCACTTTCGAAAGTTCCTTAACACATACGAGGTGTGGAATCGAAGGTCCATCAGGACTAAGTTTTCCTACTACCATATTTGCTATATACCTATTCATAGGATCTGAGGTTTCATCCACAGAGACCCATATGTAAGAATCACCTATATCCTCCCGAATGGAAGCTAAAGTTTCATTGTATATTCTGTCTAAGTAATTTTTTCTTAGGGTCGACTCAGATGGGATATTTTGTTTGCAGTATTTTTGTAAAAACTGTCTTAAAACCGGATTTTCAATTGCATTCCAGGGAATGTTAGCAGCAACAAACGCTTTGGTTAAATCAGCATAGAAATTGCTGCTGAGATTGGATGAAGTAGGCTGTGTTAGTAAAGTTTGTTGCAGTTGATTTTTCTGCTGAGCTTTAGCCTTATGAGCCGCTCCTTGCACATGCTGCTTTAGGTGGCACTTCTTTTCTTGCGAAATCTAAAAATGTAAAGTAAACTGAATTAAAATAAAATCCTAATTGTTGTATTGCCGTATTTCTATCACAAAGTTAGTGGGTTCGAACAATCAAAATTTTAATGACCTGCAAATACTTTAACTATCGGAATTTAAAAGGTTAAAGTGTAGTGGTCTTAAAAAGAATTATACCTCAGGATAGCTCAGTCAATGTATAAATATTATAGGCCTACTCATTAAAATTAATAGAATTTATATATTTCAACTATTGTTACATACCTGTTTGCTACAAATCTTGCAGAATATTATTTTTCCATCATAAGTGAATTCTTAATATTCTGTTAGCCATTGCCGGATCAATGTAGATTTTGCACTTATATTTTTCGGCATTATCGCGTTAAACTTCACAGGAAAACGTCCTACCGCTTAAAACTTCTCAACACAAATAAGGTGAGGGAAAGAGCAACTGTTAACGAGCATTCAAATGAACCGTTGTTATTGAGATTCAATTGGACAAAAATACAAAGTTCCACTTATTGTTGCATTTCCTGGTAGTGTTAACACTAGGAGGGCCATTCTTTTAAATATTTTGTAACGGTTTACCCTACTAATTCGCAGTTTTACGACTTTTCATAAATATTTCAAAAACACTCTTTCTCCAAAAATTGTGATTTTATGACACTCTGAAGGGCAGTACAGCTAATCGGTTTCAGACCGAAAACAGTCATTTTTATAGTATAGTATATCTCTGAATCGGTAGCAGCACATGTTGTGATTGTTGCCTGCTTCAAAACTAAGGTTGGTTCTTTGTCGGCATTTATGCCTCCAAACATGTTAAATTCGGTGAAATCTATTGCGAGTGTCGTGAGATTCAAAACATTTTGTTTCCTTTATCAATGGTTTCATGGCCGGTGTGAAGCAAACTTTCCACTTTTTAAATGCCTTAAATTTCGCAGTGAATGCATGTATAAATTATAAAAAGTAAGAGTAAAATGCGAAACTTTACAGTGAGTTAGGCATTTTTAGGCGAATATTAACAAATTAGGCTCTAATAACCGTTTTAGGGCATTTTAGGGCACTATAAAACTCTTTGAATACCTTTCAATTTCCATGAAACACAATATTAATAATTATTTTTACTTTTCTCCTAAAGAAACAAAATAGGCATTTGCCCTAGAATCCGATGTCTGGTTATTAATTACGAGCATAATATGTCTAGTATGAAGACATCAGTGGTTGCAGTATGGCAGGAACTTCAAATTATGTACCAAACTGTATTATACACTTAATTGATGAAAATAATTCATATTACGGATTATCTAACTTTTTCGATTAACCGTTCAGTTCAGACCTTTCATTACCACGTATAATAGAGGTTCTACTGTATACTGCACCTTCGATATAGTAAAAAGTTAATGTTTACCTACTTAGAAATAACACGTGGAGAAAGTTCTCTGCATTCGGCAAGCATTATGTTTAGGTAGAGCATGAAAGTCAAAGGTCCCGCGCTCCCCGTTACGGAATGCGCGATGGTTCGAGTCCTTATGAGGGAAAAAAAAATTTCTCATGGAATTATGTCAGTGTATGGGACCGGTGCCCACCCATCATCGTGATGCCCTTGGGGAGCTACGATAGGTAGCGAAATCCGGTTGGGAAAGCTAGCTATAAAGGCTGGGGAGATCATCATGCTAACCACACGATACCTCCATTCTGGTTGGATGATCATCCACCTCTGCTTCTATATATGAACGTGAAACGAGCAGCCGGCTGATTGGTCTGGGCCCTTCAAGGGCTGTGACGCCACGCATTATTATTATGAAAGTTAAGGAATATTATGGACGGTAAAAAAGATCATATTGGAATGGATATTAAAGAGTTGTTAATTCATTATAAAATGTGAATCTGATACAACATTACTACAAATTAATTTTATTTCTCAGAATATATTATCTATAACATACAATTATAGATAAATAATTAGATAAATGAAAATAAATAAATAATGAATAAATAAGTAAATAAATAAATGATTAAATGTATATGCATAAATAAATAAATAAGTGAACGAGTAAGTATATAAGTGAATAAGTATATGAATAAATGAATGAATGAATGAATAAATAAATAAATAAATAAATAAATAAATAAATAAATAAATAAATAAATAAATAAATAAGTGAATGAGTAACTACATAAGTGAATAATTAAATGAATAAATGTATAAATAAATACATAAGTAACTAATAAATGAGTAACTGCATAAGTGTATGAGTAAATGAATGAATAAATATATAAGTAAATTAATAAATAAATAATGAAATATATTATCCTAAACTGTCCCGCAATATTCTCAATATTGGCGCCGTTTTGAACGTGTTCAATAATATTTACTTTGCCAGAAATACTCAGACGTGAACATGTTTTCCATATCGTATACCGATACGGGAGTTCGATTCTTTTGTAATTCCACTGTATCGTCTTATAACCGGTGCATAAAACAATTATTGGTAACCACTACACGAAATCATCTCTAAGAAACTTCATTAGGAACGTTTTACGGAGTAATAAAGAGCATACAGTCCTTGAAATGACGTCAGTAAGGCACAATAGGAGAATTGTCGTTATCCTGCAAGATTTCGCTTAGATCTATTTGCCTATATTATTAGTAACATTGAGTTTCACATATTTTGTGTGAAAATACAGGCTTTTTTAATAAGTACGTTTTGACGTAAAACTACGCCTTTCTTCTTACTATGTTATGAGGAGGAGGAGGAGGAGGAGGAGGAGGAGGAAGAGGAGGTGGAGGACTTGAGAATTGACCGTCACATGAAAATGTAACCCCGTCTCGTCGCTACTGCTCGGAAATGAAAAGATTTTCAGAACTAGTGCTTACACGGTTGGATAAAGAAAGGAACACCGCATCAAAAGAGGTATGAACGGCCACTGTCGGTTGAACCTGAGCGTGTTGACGTCTGAAAAATGTGCCAAATTGTAGGCAGGTAAGGGGATAGACACAGATTTTTTGACGTTCAAACAGAACTTTATTTTTTCTCAGGCGGTGGACGCTTACGATGCAGCCACTACGTATCATACTCCTCACATCAACGCCCTATTCTTGCGTTGTATGATTCCATTGAATCCGTACAGTGCAGTGATTTGTCACCCAATAAATGATTGCATACACCAACTCGTTTCACTTCCCCCCCACACGTAGTTCCGCGTAAAGATATTATACAGCATAATATAGTAAAGCTATAAACCTGTCGACAGGTGATCGCGTCCACACATAGTTCAACGTAAAAATATGCAGCATAGTAAAGCTATGTATCTATTTTTTCCTTAATGGGGTTTACTGTATTACACAGGCAATTAAAATGGAAGAAGGCAATGATTCTAGTGACTTATGCCAAGTTAATAACAGTACTTATTTTATTTGAACGCCCAAAATAACTACAACGATGAATATAATACTAATGGCTGTCAAGTAACCCGGAGGTTCATTGCCGCTTTCACATCAGCCCGCCATCGCTCCCTATCCTGAGCAACATTAATCCAGTCTCTACCATCATATCCCATCTCCCTCAAATCCATTATTATTATTATTATTATTATTATTATTATTATTATTATTATTATTATTATTATTAATCCCCCATCTACATCTCGGACTCCCCAAAGGTCTTTTTATCCCTGGCCTCCCAACTAACACTCTAATTGTAGGCTATATCTCGATTCGCTCATACGTGCTGTCGACCTGGTTGGCGAGTTGGTATAGCGCTGGCCTTCTATGCCCAAGGTTTCGATCCCGGGCCAAGTCGATGGCATTTAAGTTTGCTTAAATGCGATAGGCTCATGTCAGTAGATTTACTGGCATGTAAAAGAACTCCTGCGGGACAAAATTCCGGCACATCCGGCGACGCTGATATAATCTCTGCAATTGCGAGCGTCGTTAAATAAAACATAGCATTTAACTCATACGTGCTACATGCCATGCCGTCTCAAACTTCTGGATTTAATATTCCTAATTGAGTCAGGTGAAGAATGCAATGCGTGAAATTCTACGTTGTGTAAATTCCTCCATTCTCCTGTAACTTTATACCTCTTACCCCCAAAAATTTTCCTAAGCACTTTATTCTCAAACACCCTTAACATTTGCTCTCTCAAAATGAGAGTCCAAGTTTCACAACCACACAACAACCGTTAATATAACTGTTTCATAAATTCTAACTTTCAGCTTCTTTTGAGAGCAGACTGGATGACAAAACCTTCTCAACCGAATAATAATGGGTATTTCCCAAACTTATTCTACGTTTAATTTCCTTCCGAATGTTATTTATATTTTTTACTGTTGCTCCAAGATATTTGAATTTTTCTACCTCTTCAAAGAATATAATAGCCCTGCTCTATCAACATTCCTTGAAATAGAATTACAGAGCAGTGTTGCATCTTCTCACAATATATTTGAAGTAGGGAAGAAAAGAGTGTTGTAATTGAATGTTTAGCACTGACATTTGTTGGTTCAGAATTTCAATAATAAATGTATTAGCATTGAAGACCTACCACAATTATGACGATTTCTGTACCGGATTTCGAAAATATAAGTAAGAGTTCGGAGTTAAGTCGATAAGTAGACATCGGATTTTTAGGCACTAAAAATTGCAGTTTTAGGCGCCTAAAATAAGCACCAAATTTGTAAAATTAGGCTCTATTTTAATGAAAATAGGCATTTTAGGCACATCAAGGTATCATACTTATTTCTTTCACTGAAATTTTTAGTTATACACTAAAATACGCACAAAAAAGTATGTTTAAACATTCAAAAAGAATACTATATTACATTTATAAACAGAGCTGCACAAATTTAATATATTGGAACTAATGAAATAATGATTATTGATATCAAGATTACTCATTTTAAGTTATTGAAATTCAGTTCCATGCTCAGACTTTATTATAATTATCTGCACAGTACACCACCAGAATTTTTTCTAAATTCTCCACAGTTAACCTTTGCCTTTTGTCACTGAGAATCATTTTGAAAGTAGAAAAACTTCTTTCAACCGAAACTGATGTGAGAGGCGCAAATTTTAAATTAGGTATAATAGAAACATCAATACTTACTGGAACATTTACACTTTCCCCCGATATCACTCTTGATACTTTTTCCAACAATGAAAATCCTACATTCTTATTTAATAGGTTGTCCCACTTATTTTTAACTTTTTTCCCAGTTTCGCCCAAAGCAGAATGTATGTTCACTTTAGCTTCCTTTACTATTGCTATTTGGCTACAAAGAGATTGTTTTTCACGTTCTAATTGTTCAATGCTTGCAGGTATGAAAAAAAAGTTTGATGTTATATAGGCAATATCGTTTTTCGCTCGTGAGTCATTCAGACAATCTTTCACTGCTTTCACACACGCTGCACTATCAGTTTCAGGTAATTTATCAATAACTGTGACCACTTCTTTAAAATACTTAGAATAATACACCACTGACTGAATCCAGGTTCCCCATCGTGTAACAACCCGCTGAGGTGGGAGTGGGATATCTGGAAAGTTCTCTCTGAATATTGAAATCCTGGATGGGGCTTTACAAAAACATTTTTTTGTGTTAGAAATAAACGAATTGACAAGAGGAAATTCATTCCGGATTGTTTCAGAAACCCTGTGAAGGCCATGTGCTAGACAGGTTACATGCGTGAGGTTAGGATAAAATGTTTTAAGAAGTGGAGCTGCAGCAACCATGTATGAGGCAGCATCAGTACAAAACAACAGAACTTTAGAATCGTCTATATTACCTGAGTATAAAGACTGTAGGCCTTTATTTACAAAATAAGCAATGGCTTGGCTATTCACTTTCGAAAGTTCCTTAACACATACGAGGTGTGGAATCGAAGGTCCATCAGGACTAAGTTTTCCTACTACCATATTTGCTATATACCTATTCATAGGATCTGAGGTTTCATCCACAGAGACCCATATGTAAGAATCACCTATATCCTCCCGAATGGAAGCTAAAGTTTCATTGTATATTCTGTCTAAGTAATTTTTTCTTAGGGTCGACTCAGATGGGATATTTTGTTTGCAGTATTTTTGTAAAAACTGTCTTAAAACCGGATTTTCAATTGCATTCCAGGGAATGTTAGCAGCAACAAACGCTTTGGTTAAATCAGCATAGAAATTGCTGCTGAGATTGGATGAAGTAGGCTGTGTTAGTAAAGTTTGTTATAGGCATTTGCCCTAGAATCCGATGTCTGTCGATAAGAAATATTTGTATGTTGTCAGACTTAGTGCTCCAAAAAATATAATTCACAACAACATCAAGTCCCTGGGAATAAAATACTGACATGTTCAAGCTACAAATTCATATATATATTAACGCTAAACAAAGTAAGCACCGAGTGAAAATCGGCCGTCGCTATTCCTATGTAGGCCTACTGTTGTGTTTAGTTAGTTGCCTTGGCCGGTCATAAAATTCTGCGAGGTAAACCAGACAAGTCCATTTGATGTAGATACAGAAAAAAGAGTGTATGGCTTAGTCGCTGTGCAGCTGCAGTGGCGTTCACTTCTTTTCCTTGTACAAGTATGTAGTATACTAACTATTGCAAAAACATTAGTGCAATAATGGAACTAATAAAGACAATGTAGTCTAGTTTATTGTGAACGAGTGTTTGGATAGTAGTGAGCGGAAAAACTGTTTTTGCCCATGGACTGCAGGTACGTGACCAATGTTTTTCAACATAACTATAACTAGAGTCCTGCGTTTGGTTACCTAAAGCCTCCAAACGACCAACAGCAGTGTAGGTATATATGGAGTATAGATCAGCGGCACCAGAGCCCACTACTCAGTTCAGGTCTGGTGTTCAGTGAACATGCGAAAACAAAACAAAGCTAGACGATTGGAAAAGAGTGCTGCAATAGAAAAATTTGGTAGCCAGCACTTCATAAGGAAAGAAGAGCATGTATTTTATCAGAAAGAAGGACACATTTTTTATATGAAACACTTAAAATATTTACAGTCATTCATCGTAATGTGAAGAGACTCGTAAACACGCACTCATAATTTGTTTTATTTTAAGTTTGTGCTGACATTTATGTTTTTACGTTTGTTAATTCCAACCTAGATCTGAATCAGGGGAGAGTCGGGTAGTATCGGACAGTGCGTTTCTTTCATCTACCACCATATGGTAGTACCTGAATGACATGGTTACGTTTCTCTATGCGACATCACAGAAACGTAACCATGTCAATCAGGTACTATCATCGTGTGGTAGATGAAAGAAACTCACTGTCCGATATTACCCGATGTCCGATACTAGCCGACTCTCCCCTATGCAGATGCATTTTACTTATTGTAAAAATTAGGGGTGGAGAAATTTCGGGCTCCATGGTAACTGAAAAAAAAAGGAATGTAACACCTGAATTATTTATTGAGTTCAAAATTTTTAAGACTTCGTTTTCTTTTATGTCACTACAACTAATATATAATGTTAACAAAAGAGATTATAGGAAGAAATTTGAATGTGCTTTTCAATTTAATATCGTTGGGTACATTTGCGCATCTCAAGATATTGTCCTACTTAACTTCAGAGCGACTTTGAGAGCGTGTATCTTAAGTATCTTAATGCGTTTTATTTATTGTAAAAATCAGGGGTAGACAGATTCCGGGCAGCATGTAGCCACGGAGACATAAACATTATTATGTGGCGCCTGAATTGTTTATTGAATTCAAAATTGTTTAAGACTTCAATTTCTTTTATACCTATGACTTTATGACTAATACATAATATTAACAAAAACGTTATAGAAAGAAATTCGAATGAGTTTCTTAGATTAATATTGTTACATTTACTGCGCATGTCAAGATATTATCATTATATAGTTTCACGGGAGAGCACAGAGCGCCTCTGAGAGTGTGTTGGCATTGCGTAGATATTTAATATTGTTCAATATTTTTTACTAAAAGTATTTCTATCTTAGCTCGAATAGTTTTCTCATTGCATGTGTGGGTAAAATGTAGTGACTCCCGAAAATAAAGGGGCTGGCTCCTGAAAATACTCATTTACGGAAAGTGGGTCCGTTGTGCTAATAAGCTTGAGAACCACTGCATTAGAATATGTTGTTTCATTTTGTCGTTTTAATTAACTATTACGACTAGAGACGATGTAATGTAGTCGCTTTATATACCACTTTACTGTCGTATTTCCACGCAACAGATCAAAGTTGTAATCTCGACTGGTCAAAGTGGAATTTATGATGAAAAGAACGGTTCTGGGGAAGTTCTCTTGTTTCAACACCACCATTTGACAAATTACACTTCCCCATCAGAAATTATAAGCATTGCTAGCTACAAAAGAAGTACTTCATATCTGACATTCATTTGAGCTGATAGATAAAATATTTTACTTTTACGAACCTAACTGATATAAGGTAACTGAAAACCATGATCGTGAATTTTAATCCTGTCTAAGAACTGATGTTTGTTAGTGTCATATCCTGAATTGTTCTAGACATAGGACCGATTCATGTCGACTCACAACTACACTGGCACCAAAAAGTGTTGGCACACTCAATGTTTTCCCTATAAGATCTGTATAAAGGGCAAATTTAAGAAAATAAAATGTTTATTATTCAATATAATGTAAAACTAAAAATCTTTCACAGAAATCACAACAACAATAACACAAAATAATTATTTAAAAAAGAAAATCCATTTTCTGATTTCGAAAAAAGTATTGAAACATTATTCTAATGCATATAATAGGTCTCTGTAATGTATTTTCAGTATCCTGTATGCAAGCCAATAGCTCAAATGACAGCTTCCAGACGTCTCGTCATTCAGTGAACCAAATTTCTCGTCGTTTCAGGGGAAATTTCAGATCACACATCCAAGAACCCCCTTAAACTATTCCTTATTAAATGGGTGGCGCTTGGCCCTTTCTCTTCCAAGATATTCTCACAAATACTCAATAGGATTCAAATCTGGGCTCTGTGGTGGATTAAGAAGTTTTCTTGGAGGCATTATGTAGTAGTCACTCTTTTGTTTCTATAGCAGTGTGTTTGGAGTTGTTATCCAGGCCGAACTGTGCACACTGGTGGACAAAATATCGCGCAACACACCAATAAATTTGTACTGATCCATTTCTCCATCAATAAAGACCAGATTTCTAATTGCCGATGATGCCATGCACCTCCAAACCATAGCATGCCCACCTCCATGTTTCACTATTGGAACTGTGTGTTGTTGTAACTCTGGGTTAGGTTTTCGCCACTCTTTCTTCCGTCCTTCAGAACCGAAGAAGTTGAACTTCTACTCGTCTGAAAATATGACAGTGTCCCAGAGTTCCATTGGCTTTCCACAATATTCCTTGGCAAACTCAGTACGTTTCTCCTGTTTACCTTTATATGGTTTTTGCTGAAAGAGCTGCCATGAATACCAGCACTGTTCAAGACTTTCCTTACTGTCCGAGCACTTACCGTGTTGTTAGATGTTGTTGCGATGTCAGCAGCTAAAGAGGCAGCACTTTTTGTAGGTTTCTTTTGGGCTAAACGTATGATCGTTCTTTTCTCTCGATATGTGAGTTTTCATGGGCAACTAGATCTTTACTTGTTTCTTGTGAATTCTTGTTCTCTGTGTTTATGTACTCGTATTATAGATCTTACAGTAGAGAAGCTTACAGAAAGTATTCTACGCATCTCTCTGTAAGTTTTTCCTTGTGAGTGCAGTAACACATCTTTATCTCGAACAGAGGATGAATATTCACCTTTCGTTGGTCACATGTTGACAGAACTGAGCACTACACCACAGACTTACGACTGACTGATAAATAACCCTTAGCGAAGAAATGAAACATGGCCTTAACGTTTAATGGAGTTCAAACGACAAAAATGTACGATGGCGCCACTGTGCCAATAATTTTTTGGTGTTTCTAATACTGTATTTTAATTTCTATAAAGTTTGTTTATTGTGTCATTGAATAATTTCGTAACTAAAATTGTTTAACTACCTTATCTTTGCCCATATATTATATCAACTGCATTTTCAATTATCTTACATTGACACCAGTACTACAAGAATCTGGGGTGTGCCAATAGTTTTTGGAGCCAGTGTATATGCAGAACACACAGCTCCACCCAACATGTGGACTATTGAACCTTTTCTGAAACCCCTCGTATTGCAAAAGGATCAGAAGCTTTCCATATGTATTTCAATGAACAATTCTACAGCCCGCACTCTATCATACACATTGTTATAAAATTATGCTTCAGATTCAACAGGAAACTAATTTTTAAATTTATCCATTTAAGGAACATTTTCTAAAGTAACCCGCAATGCTGAAAACAGATCAATAAGTAATTGAATGTTCATCACTCAGTATTTGATATTGTAAATACATATTGGATTTACTGGTTTTGCTTAGTGTGGTGCCTTTGAAAATTCATATGGGCAAATAACAGCCACTTAGAAGTGATTTAGCGCGTAAAAGTTTGGCAATGAAATCTCACGACTTATACATTATTTTACAGATGTAACTTGGTATAACTTATATTAAGTGCTGAAGTTGTCGACCATTCTCTCTAATGCACATTTCACATCTTCTAAAAAGACATTTTAACACAAGCTGGATTTCGTCTTTACACATAGAATTCAACCCTAGGCACACGGTCTGTTTCGTTAAATTTATGAACGACTTTTGTCACTTAGTTTTAACAATTAATCACTTTCCAATCTGATGCCTTGGATACACCTGCCTGTTGAGCCAACTTTTTTAACGAATTTATAGGAGGCTCTTCTATCCTGTAGCCTCCTGAGTCCTCAGAGTATAGTATACTATACAATATTTCATACATGATTACATATAAGATGTATATGCAGCGATCCGAAGTGTACTATAATATACTTGCATTTGTGCCCTAACTGTAAGCTGCAGAATTTTTCAGCATTTTTCTTCAAATTAGTGTAGAATTATATTGAACTTTAAAAATAAAATAACAAATGTGTCAGGACTTAGGAGGGTATCCCATGTCATCGAGTTTTCTCCTTCTTATTTAAAAACCCCTTTCTTTCTCACTTTTTATGGATTGTTTAAACACATGTTTCTTGCAAGCTAGGATATTTCCATAGAAATATATCACTACAATATCTTTATGTACGATTCCTTTTTTAATTTACGTATCATACACGAAGATTCACTTGTATAATATGTACTGCATGGTCACAAACTAAACCGAATAGCACTGAATGGAAGTAAGCTGAATACTAATAAACACTGGTCCCTTAAGTTTGTGTTATCTCTCCACACTGCCAATATACAGGGACATCATTTTATTTTTACTAACATTTCTAATATTAACCTGGCTATACCTTTTGAGTAACGGTTGAGAACCGGAAACACTGTTTGCTACCTCCTTCCACGACCGGAGTTTGATAGTACTAGCGTAAAATACAAACAAATCACTTTACTAGGTATAGAAGGGAAGAAAAGTAGTGAATACATTTACGTAAACTAGAAAAATCACGATTCTGAGTTTGATAATTTTCATTAGGTTTTTATTTAATCAGAATACAGTACAGCATTAATAAGTGTTTTTACTCATTAACTGAGCTCTCCATGCGGACGTATTCATTGTGCAGTATATATTATACTGTCTACAGCACATTAGCATACAATATAGAAAATACATTTAAATTGAAAAAAATAATCAATAATTAAACAAATTGTTGAAAATGGTGGCCGTTCATTTCGATACAGGCTTCAGTTCTTTTTTGCATATAATCGCACTATATTGTACTAAATTCGTATTTCCAGTTTCGTCCTTCGTACCTGAAAACAGTAACTCATGTTGAAATAATTCTGTACCTACTCTATAACAGAGTACCATACGTATTGTAAATTCAATTCTGTCCGATCTGCACAGATAAATTGGGGTGCTGGGTGCAAGAAGGGCATTTTAGAGAATATGCCTTTTTGAGTAAAACGCTTTATTGTGTTCTCTGATCTGTTATGCATATGATCACCAAGTTGTAGTTCAATACTGTGATCATAGAGGTCAGGGGTAGCCAAAATGTAAAGGCGTGCATAGATAACATTATTACGGTTTGAATTTTCAACATCAATTTTCTCAAAACTTGCATTTGAGAGAAATGCCTTTCTTGCACCCAATTCCTCAATTTACTCAGACGTGCTATCTCTCTGCGTTCAAGTGGTTATGTAGTAGGATTGTAAAAAGGGGGTAAATCACGTGACAGTTAATTATTTAACGAGGCCCTTTTATTTTCATTATTTTAAACAGTTGTATAATATTACGTAGACGTCCAATTCCTAACAGTAAATGTTTTCAGAAAAGAGCTAAGACAGCCCAGCAACTAGCCTGTACAGAGGGGCCAGCAGAAGCCCGTGGGGGAAACCGGAACGTAACCAAACGGACGCACAGAATCTTCCTGAAAATATGATTCAATATTCAATGCTTTTTCTTCATTGGAAAACGCGACCATATTTCTGGAAGGTATTATGCTCACTCAGTACTGTTTACTATGAATGTAAGACGACTTTGTATATGCGACCTTGGTTGTGTGGACGGGTGACGTTTACTAGTATAAGGGGTGAGAGTGAAGTACATAAAAAAATTCAGGTACAATAAAAATTGAAGTAAAAATAAAATGATGTCCCTGTTGAACCTTCCTATACTCTATCCAGGAGAAATATACACACTATTTTCTCGCTGTGGCGTTCCCTCTAGAGCAGTAAAAAGCCGACGAACGGCATTCACCTGAGCGAAACCTGTTTCTTGTCGAACGCTCTGTACAAGATTGAGAGAAAATGACAAGAACTCTACATAAACTGTACATTAAGTAACATTTTAAATCATACCAGAAATTAATTTATCTTGGCAGTCCTTAGTCTGCCTGAAATGAGTTGGGGAATATTCATTTTTTTCTTGCTGGATGTCAGGATATTATAGGATTCCTCAGTTGCAGAAATTTATTTTGCTATCGTCCGAAATGACTTAACTAAAGCTGATTTGCGCAAACCGAAACACATCGTTTCAATATTCCTAAATCATGAATGAATATAATAGGATGCGAAACTGCGGTCAGCACCATCTAACAACTCCCAGACGAAGTAACAAAATCACCGCTCGGTGTCGTAGGTGATGAAAATTATAACTACGAAATAGGATAAGTAGATTCCCAGACTCCTTCACTTGTCTGTTAGAGACCGTTAGTTGAGAAGACAAGATGGAAACCACAAACTTGCAAAGAAGCCGAGCGTGTATTTATATATAGTGTATGTTAAACAGTGATGTATAATAGACCTTGTAAATATAGTATTGGTGAAAGTGCTGTAAAATTGTAGATAGTAATATAATAATTTAAATTATGTAACTAGTCTTTGCAGACTTTTCAAATGCACTGTACAGATATGGAAATAAAATTTGTAGCTCCCTTAGTGTATGTTTTGTTTACAACACACTGCGCATACGCAGTAAATAAGAGCCCCTATATATGTGCTACTTGTCGACAGTTGTGTGAAATTGTTGCCCACATACAGCTGGACTCCCATCAAGACTCGCTCCAAATTTTAATTCCGTGTCTGTAGGCCTACAGTAAATTCCCAAAGAATACAATTTCAATGATATAACCTTTTGTTTTATTTTCAGTCCCTTTTGTTTGTATTTTAATAAGTTGTATTAGAAGGTAATATAAAACAGACTGTCTCATCTTCCTGTTGGCTCCAATACGAATTTTTAGTCGAAGATGATGCGAGGAATAAAAATTTAAATGGTTTATTTTAAATTAGGTGGTTTCAGAAGAGGGGATATTTTATGTACTACTTAAAATTTTAGCTATTTGGTGCGCTGCTAGATGCATGAAGTAATTATTTATTCTTTTCGCACACTTGGTGTGCTGCTAGATACATGGAGTAATTACTGATCCGGAGGAAAACAGATGGCAGCTAGATGAATTTCTACATTAGTGCCTGTAGCATCCTATTCTTCATCCATACCTAAACGTTGTGCATTTGATGGTGGTCACATTGAAAACAACAACACATTTTCATTATTCATATTTTTAAATGCAAGAAAGTTTGTAAACTTATCTAGCATAATACTAGGTATGGGCACAAATCTAAATATAGATTGTTCAACATTTCTTACGCCATTCTATATGTACGCACGAATACATGAGGGGATCAGAGTCATAGTGGGCCAAGCGCCATATATTAAAAACGGAGAAGGCGAGAGTTACAGTTAAATGAATACTATAGTTTAATGAAGATTGACATATCACTTACTTTTATGTGCATATTTTACATTACTTGCTACAAGTTTAATTAAATTATAGGAAACACTTAATTTTAACCCTTGTTTTCTCCGTTTTTAATATATGGCGCTTGGCCCACTATGACTCTGAACCCTTCATATATTGTGTGTGTTCGCGTGCGTGTGTATGTACGCATCTTTTTCACAAGAGAAATTATTAAAAATTACGGGAAGAGCAAGATGTCAATAGCTCAACCAATGACATATATATTCTTTGGTCTATATGTATGATCGAGAAGAAAATGCTTTCAGAGTACGGCGATCAGCTGTGTAATTCAGAAATAGTTAAAATTATCAACGTTCAATCAGGAAGCTAGTCTGTAGTTAGACGCATTTCTTTCACAAGTATGTAGTAAAAAATACATAATCTTAAATAATAATATAGATAGGCTATTGAGAAAGAATAACTACCTGAGGAAAGTATTAGGCTGGAGGCAGAGGCTAATGTGGAACAAATTATTCGTGATCACGTCTCCAACACACTAAAAACCATTTTATACTCGGTGTGTCGGCACCTGTATTTTACGTACCCCTCCGTAACTTATTCAGTTTGCTTTTAATTTCAGTGTACATTTTTTGTTGTATTTTTTTCTAATCTAAGCTACAGAACTTTTTAGAGCCAGAAGAGCCTTTCCTCCTCTCTCATTCTCCCTCTCTTTCTCTCTTTCCCCCCTCTCGACACTAAAAACCTGCCGTATCTATGTATTCGTTTGCCACGCTCACCTTGTCGCATAGGTACAGTCTCTGATAAACTAAAAGTGAAGCAAGTTGTAGCATAACATTATATCTTATCGCACTTCAGCTTAGAATTAAATTGCCCGTGAATAGTTTACGCATCGTTCCACGTCTGCAGAGTCTAGAGAGGAACCAGGAGGACGATTCCTATGCGAGCAATACGGAGTACGATATTTGACTGTTTCAAGGTAATATAATTTTCACACATATCACTATATTTTCCCATTATACGAAGTATATGAAAGTAATATGGTGATGTAAAATTCGGTTTTGTTGATTTGCGCGGAAAAACAAGCTGTCAGCATCCCTCAAGCCAAGACGATTGATTAGGCATGCCGTTTGTTCAGCTTATCGTCCGTACATACTGCATGTTTGCTTGTTCTAAACTATTGGGAAGTAAGAACGTGAAATATAAAAAGAATATTGTTTCAGAACATAATTTAACATAAAACGCCATCGAGCACAAATCGACGATTTATTGCAAAACGACTCATATACTTTTTTTTTCGTCATATTCTACATATATGGCCGGTTTTTCCAAGCATTGTTAGAAAATTTAACGACAGTTAAACTCTAAACAATTTGTTAATTAATAAAATTGTATGTTTTCAACACAAGTTTGATTTAACAGTTTGTTAATTTTAAATATAGGATTTCGGGCAGTTAACTCGTTTAACACTTAGTTAAATATTGCCGATGTCCCCACAGCTGTTCGAACAGAAGTTGCGAAATTAATATTTTGTGTCTCTCTGTAGGGAATGTTTAGCATATGGCTAGTAATATAACATTTAAAAAATACTTTGGACTGTTTAAATATATCAGTGTTATTTTATTTCTTTCCCATAATAGAAATGAGGAAATATAACCTTACTTTGTAATTATTATTCAGAACGTCACCTACAACTTTCATTTGTCAACTGTTTGTTTATGGAGAGTGGCCTACTATAACAGGTTGTCATTTTATGCAAGTTTGATGACTCACTCTATAATATAGAATTTAAAGATTAATTTTAGCCAATCAAAAATTGTCTTACATGTGTAGAATCATTACCAACTGCTGTTGATTAGTTAAAATAATGCTAACAGATGTTATAGTTAAGTGTTGGTTATCGTAAACAAAATTATGTTGAACAAATGGAAAATACATTAACAAAGCGTTAAAAATAAACAGACTGTTAATTTAACATTCGTTAAGCAAAATTAAACATTACTTGGACAAACTGGCCAATAGACCTATTGGCATTGGTAGAGCACCCAGAATAATACAATATTACTTGTCTGACGACATAGAATCTGAAGTTGATGGGGGAAGACGAAGATGTAGTTCATGGATTGTGAAATAGATTGATCCTTTTGGGTGTAACTAATTTAATAAATAATTTCAAGGTAAAAATTGTTCCGGGGCCGTGTATCGATCCTAGGACCTCTAATTGAACGTACCAGCGCTCTACCGACTGAGCTACCCAGGAACTCCACTCGACACCGTCTCAATTTTTCCCCTTATATCCACGCAACTCGAGTGGACTGACGCGACGCCAGAGACCCACATTGAGTACACACAAACCCTGTGTGACTTGGAATTGTGGTTTTCTGTTAACGTACCTACAGTAACGTATATACTATGTAAGTATAGTTTTCAGGTAAAGCTCCCTGTGAAGCAGACTTGAATAATTTCAAGGGAAAAATTGTTCAGGGGCCGGGTACGTTCAACTAGAGGTCCCGGGATTGATACCCAGCCCCTGAAAAGTTTTCCCTTGAAATTATATAAGTCTGCTTCACAGAGAGCTTTACCTGAAAACTAGACTTGCATAATTTAATAAAAACAAATATTTTCTTGCTTAAATTTTATTATATGTTGTAAGGTACTTGTTTACAAAGATGTAAAAAGTATCACACGATCTACAAGTCAAGCAATTTTCATGTTTTTATTTTTCCATATTTAACATGTATAATCAACTCCGTCCTTTTGACTAGACCAGAGAGATCTTCAGCGGCAGATGATATTAACAACAGTTTAGGAAAATACAAATTTAAATATTTGAGGAAAAATCATCAACATAGCCTACAACATTATTTAAACAAAGAGCTATGTAGAAGATAGAAATAGAAAGCCAATGTTAATACAACACCTGTGTAAAGAATACCATTCATCAAGTCATTGACATGCTTGATACAAATGCATGTCTTTATCCGTGAATCTACTATATATTAATAGAGGTTAGTGCTTAATTTCGTTTAATAAAAATAATATTTCAGCTCAGAAAAAAATAACTAAAATAATGCTTCTTTTATGTGACCTCCGTCCAACATTTACAACTCCGTTATATTTTTCATGGGACGGAGGTGATACGAGACGGAGTTTAGTTTCATTATCGAAACTTCGTTTTCCTGTATTGGCATCACTGACCAGCCCAACTAAAGCATGAGGCATATAAAACTACACTTTCAGGTTCTACAGTATTATCAGTTCAGCGTCCGTTTCGGTGAAGTGCGGATGTTGAACATTACTACAGTAGATTTTTTCAATTTATTAGATTTGCAACAAGTATTAATATGAAGTTTTAATTATTTCGTATTATAATTGTAATATCAGTAATTCGTATTCTACGTGGTTAACTTGATTGCTTTGATAATAATAGAGAATACTTTCATTATTAAAAAATTATGGTTTATTTAACGACCCTCGCAACTGCAGAGGTTATATCAACGTCGCCGGTGTACCGGAATTTTGTCCCGCTGGAGTTCTTTTACATGCCAGTAAATCTACTGACACGAGCCTGTCGCATTTAAACACACTTAAATGTCATCGACCTGAGCCGGGATCGAACCCGCAACCTCGAGCATACAAGGCCAGCGCTATACCGACTACGCTACCTAGGCTGACTTTTCATTACTATTAAGCACTACGTTATTAACCAGGATCTTTTCAATATTGAATTAGGAAACAGTAGCCTTTTTAGTAGGCAGAGGTGTAGTTAACCCGGAAGTGAAGTGAAGGTTATATTATAGCAAAGATCACAGAATTTTTTCAATTACAAACCAATTAACTATAACAGACGGAGTTGAGAAGAGTATTAATTGTATGTATTCTACATAAAATATTGAAAATATAATTTCTCTTTGGCCATAAAATATAATTTAAAAAACAAGACGTGAAACATTAGTACTCACCTGGACACATCAAACAGCAGCATGCCGACTGACAGTGCTTGGGACGGAGACACATACACAAGGCGGAGTTGAGAATAACTGAAGACAGACTTTAGCTTTAATGCATCTCTGTACAAATCATGTTAAATTTCACTAATGTGTTTTTTACTTCTCTAAACTGTTGTTAATAAAATAAAATAAAACGGTACGTTTAATAAGTTTACATCGTTATATCCTAATTCCTCCAAATTAAGTATATCGTCGTTGTTCCTGCAATAACTCCTATGTGCTAAATATGAAAATTTTTAGTAGGAAGAAAAAACAAATTTATTCTTCTATGACAGTAGTGCATAGGAGATTGTGAATTCTTACATTTTCGAAAGAAAGAAACTTAATTACAGATAGGAGATTTTATTATTTGCTGTATCACCATTTAAGTTATTTAATAGAGCAACAATCTGAAAATCGATAAATATGTTCCATAGAAGTTATTGCCGGAACAAGACGATATAGTATACAATTTATTTGGCGGGAACGGAGCATGAGAATCAACATATTTACTAATGACAAACAGATCGTCATTATTTTGAATAATTATGCAATAGATAACAATTTAGTAAAATGAAGTCTGTAATGAGCTAATGACTTTCACAGAATCACGTTAGCCCCAAATTCGGAGAAATAAATGAATGGGTTATTTATGAAAGGGCCTAAGTCTTGAATACTAAATCGTTAGCAATTTAAGAAAAACTGCATACAGGCCGAAATTTTGAAATTAAGGCTGAAATAAGAATTGTATCATAAATTCTTCTAAGCATTAGAGTGTGAAACTTAATCTCTTCATATCTAAATCGATGTATCTACACCCAAAGAGCAGTTATTAGATTACAATCTCATTTTCACAAAATTAGCGACTTATGCCCTTTCATAAATAACCCATTCAAATCGCTAGGCAATGAGAAGGTTGATCTATTTCAGTTGATGATTCCAAATTGCCTTTACAAACCAAGTCTCCTGTTATGCCATAGAAACGAAGAATATTTACAGTAAGTTACATAAAGATAATGCTAAAACTTTGAAAATATAATTATGCAAAAAATGTAGCCTGCAGTATTATTTAGCTTATTATCAATTATTATGATTTACGAAACTGTAGTATAGTGGCACCATATATAGGTATTTCTTCTAATCAGTACTAACATCTAAATAACAAACTACAGACCGAAGCACAGTTACCAGATGAAGCACAGATTACTGTGTTGTTTCCAAAACTTGTTTTAAAAATCACAATGTTAAATCGCAGATAATAATTGTTCATGTACAGATAGCCTAAATATCGTTCCAGAAACCGAGCATTACTGTTTTATAATATATCAATTGACCTCATATTCAAAGAGTGTGATACCGGTACATTACATAGGACAATTAAATTAAATTATGTTTTATTTAACGACTCTCGCAACGGCCGAGGTTATATCAGCGTCGCCGATGTGCCGGAATTTGGTCCCGCAGGAGTTCTTTTTACATTCTGTATCGCTACAGCCCTTGAAGGCCCCAAACCGACCAGCCGGCTGCTGGCCTCACGTTCACATGCCGAAGCAGAGGTGGGCGATCATTCAACCAGAATGGTGGTATGGTGTGGTTAGCACGATGATTCCCCTAGTCGTTATAGATGGCTTTCGCAACCGGATTTCGCTACCTATCGTAGCTCCCCAATGCATCACGGTCCCATACACTGGCCGAAATTCCATGAGAAATTTCTTCCCCCACGAGGACTCGTACCAGCGCGCATTCCATAATGCAAGTCCTAGGCAGGATGCCTTAGACCACGACGCCAAGGCGTGGGACCAGGAGTTCTTTTACATGTCACTAAATCTAGTTACATGAGCCTGTCGCATTTAAGAACACCTATATGCCATCCACCTGGGACGGGATCGAACCTGCAACCTCGGGCACAGAAGGCCAGCGCTATACCGCCTGTGCCATCCAGGCCAGGGCGACTACATAAGAGATCTCGGTGTAGAAGCGGGTAGGGAAAAATCGAATATATCCAGTATGCCCCATGGATATAAATATTTTATCATCGATAATACATATAATAAATATGATTCTATTTTGAGTACCAGCTCTTTGTGCATTATCAGGGTCCGGATGACCTAAAAGTATCTAAAATAATCTATAAAATGACCTAAAAGCCAATAAAATGATCTTAAAAGATTAATTTTTGTCTTCATTTTAGGGTATGGCAGTACAGCACAGTTCTTACTTATGTAACGTTAGACTGGGAACTAGGAAATTCTCTATTTATCGTCAGCTGTCTCTGAAGTTCAAATGAAAGCACACACGAACATGAAATTACGTGAAATGTATGTCAGCAAAGCTTCAGATTAATGTCTAGATGTTATATTTTATCGGTGTCTCTGTGCAACGTCACATTTGTAGTGGGGAGGATAGGAGACTACAGAAAGGTTGTAATGCTTTTTAATATGCTGACGCCCACGATTAAGATAAGCCATTTTAAATTTAACGATCACTGACCGACAGAGATAAAATGTAAGATCTCTAGAACATTGAGTCAATGCTAAGCGTGCGTAAAGGGATCGAGGGGGAAATTTTTTTTGACGAACTTCAAGACAATGCTAACTCATTAAAAAGTTTGTGTGACTGCAGCCTGTATATATTTTCGTTTGGTTTAACTTTATTTATAGTCTAATTTTTTCTTTTATTTTACTTGTATTTCTGGTAGTGTAGAACAGTAGCCTAATCACATTTACTACAACAGAATAAATGAATACACAAAAATAAATATATAAATTAATTAAAAATACAGTTTAACGCCAGGCACATGCTGAAATGTTTTCTTTTCGGTGCCAGATCTACAGCTGTTTTAAATTGAGTTAATCCCGGCAGGCATTTGGCTGAGATGTTCATTAAGACACTATGTAAAGATTAATCTTTTTTTTTTCCGTTGGTAACTCTATAGCATCTATTAGATGCTTTATGGTTGTGCTAACAGATGGGGTTACTTGTCAACACTATGACGCTGAAAAGTGTGTTCAGGTTACTGCCCAGCGACAGTCCTGATGTATTTTTATATTTGTGATGATTGGTTAATATTAACCCGGCACACTCACATTCATACAAATTTCCAGACTCTAGACACCCAGGGAATTCTTCTTCAAGAAAAATTAACCGAGACCTGAACCCGGAAATCGAACCCGGGACCTTCTGATCTGCAAACTAGCATGCTGACCAACAGACCACGGAGGCGGTCAATATTTATAATAATTCAAAATCAAATCAAATAATAATATACTTATGACTATATTATATGGTTGATATGGAATAGTTTATGTTGATATAATTTCTGATTTAAAATATATTAAAACTAATAAGTTTTGTTTCTATGAGGATGACGTGAATATGTTAGAAGAAAATCAATAAACGATTAGGGAAAACACGGAACATTTACTTGAAGCAAGTAAAGCGATAGGTTTGGAAGCAAATCCTGAAAAGTGTTGTATCAGCGTGCCTGAGTAAAACCCAGGAAAGGGGAAAGGATCGTAACTTTAGGTATTTTTGGTTGCCTTTCACAAATAATATAAGTACCATAATAATTATAACAATTTAATATTAACAAACTGAGAGAGATAAATTAAAGTAAAACTACAAAAACAAAGAATTATAGATCTAATAACAATATAAAATAGTGAGATAATGAAAGAGAGAAAATTAATGTCTGCCATCAAAATGAATGTAAGAAAAGCGATGTATAACAGAGTAAACTGAACACTCATAGAAAATACAGTCTGAATAGACTCTGCTCAAATAAGACATATAAAGTTGTAGTCTCCAACCTTTAGCTGAATCAAAGTTCAAATCCATGGAAGCACACGGTAACCAAGTAAGCCGTTATATACGTTAATGGCGTAACGGCCCCAGAGAACTTCCCTGTAGGCTTATGGACGTCGATGATCCCTCGTAGTATAGAATATGAAAATCAAGAATGCTGAGAATGAAACAGACCATCCATTAGTCTGTAAAACGATGATATCCAAACGATGTTCCACTGGTGAAATATACCACACAGACGATAGTCCCAGCTATCCAAATCAGCGGGGTCACCTTGACCGCCGGAACCACGTAATACGATGAGTTGACTATCTCAGCAGAGACGGGAGACTGCCCGTTTCTCTCTTGAAGTCGTAACTGCGTCGAATTGTCTCACCAACTGAACCTTCGCTCGATCTCCAAACCGAGGCCGGCGATACGTGTCGTTCCTCCAATCAGCGGAGGAGAAGATCAGGGTACGTTCAGAAAAAATAAAGTAAACAGTACATCCACCATAAACCATAAAATTACCCACAGCATAAACTACATCACAAAAGACAAAGTATATGATTATGTCTCGTGACCAGAATATTTTACGAAACAGAAAAGTAAAAAATGAAAATTTATCCTTCGAAGAGGTGGAAAAATTCAAATATATTGGAGGAACAGTAACAAATATAAATGACTCTCAGGAGGAAATTAAATGCAGAATAAATATGGGAAATGCCTGTTATTATTCGGTTGAGAAGCTTTTGTCATCTAGTCTGTTTTCAAAAAATCTGAAAGTTAGAATTTATAAAACAGTTATATTACCGGTTGTTCTTTATGGTTGTGAAAATTGGACTCTCACTTTGAGACAGGAACAGAGATTAAGGGTGTTTGAGAATAAGATTCTTAGAAAAATATTTGGGGTTAAAAGGGATAAAGTTACAGGAGAATGGAGAAAGTTACATAACGCATAGCCGCACGCATTGTATTTTTCACCTGACATAATTTTATTAGAAACATTAAATCCAGACGTTCGAGATAGGCAGGGCATGTAGCACTTATGGGCGACTCCAGAAATGCATGTAGAGTGTTAGTTGGGAGACCAGAGAGAAAAAGACCTTTTGGGGAGGCCGAGACGTAGATGGGAGGATAATATTAAAATGGATTTGAGGGAGGTGGGATATTATGATAGAGACTGGATTAATATTGCACAGGATAGGGACCGATGACGGGCAATGAACCTTCGGGTTCCTTAAAAGCCGTAAATAAGTAAGTTTTGGTTATTTCTGCTTAACTTCCCGGTTCTACTTCATGTTCCCCTATATTTGATCTATGTTGACAATATATCTTTGGGGGTTAAATCTATTAAGTTAAGAAAACGTGTTGTCATAAGCATTTAAAGGAATCAGTTGCAATGCTGCGTCTGATTTGTACAGGAATCTCCGAATACTAATAGTAATTGGCTTATGTTGAGCTCAAGACGGAATGTTATAGGCCTATGTGTATAACTTGATTATAATCGACTGTCAACTCTGTAGTTCAATATCGTTAGAATCTCGTTATGATATTAGACCCAAGTGAAGGAATGATGGTGTTCTGGGTGGACATACTGGCCGTCCATTCTAATCCACCACAAACTGAACGTATCTAAATTAGCTAACGCCACATACAAAGTCGTACGGGCGCAATCCATCTTGCCACGTCAACACTAGCGCTGCTGTAACAATGAGGATGTCAGAAAGTGGAAGCAGTGGAAGTTTGTATTGTATATTAGAAGCGCCTGATTTACTGCGCTGCGCCTTCATCTGCGGTACAAACCAGTCGGAAATAATTAATCTCAGAGTTTCTGTGGCAAAATGATACAACAACCATTTTCATAAAATCCTCATAGAGACTGAAAACATAATCACAACTACATTCTATATAATCGTACTCAAGGAATGCCTGAATTTTGCTTCTGAAGTTTATTCTATTTCTGCAATTGTTTCGTTCCTGGATTACGTAATAATTCAGGCCTATACATAGTCATTCGTGGTGCTTACATGCTGTGAGTTTTTTAGATTCCAAATCAGCTGATGGAGATAGGTTTTAAATGGAATGAGTCTTCTTAAGAAGGGTAAAAAAGTGAATATATAGATCTTGAATGTAGCTAGTGAGAGATGTATGCAGTGGAGGGGGAAATAAACTGGCCACCTTACCCCATTATCTCCTGGCCTAGTTACCTCATAAGTGGTGCCTTCTTGGTATCACTTGTGAGCTTTAGACCTGTTTTCGAACATTTGACTAAACAACAACACAACAACAATAGACCTTGAATGAGAGAACAATGGACAAAAATATATTGATAATTTATTTCTCACGTAACGCCTAAAGTCTTGTAATGATTTACAATATTCTATCCATATTTTAAACCAGAGAGAAAGAGAGAGAAAAAACATCATTACATCATTTCGAAATATAAAACTAAAATAGTAGCCTTCTTGGGGAAAATACATGATAAATTATGAGCAACTTTTGGAACAAGTCTCAAATTACAAAAAGTAGGATGTGAAATGTATATCTTTTTCGGAAATCTAAAAGACATAAACACAAAATTATAAATATTTCAGATGACATAAAGTTCATAAGATTTGCTGATGATATGACGTTTTTAGCAGAGATGAGACAATGTTAAGGGATATGCTACTGAAGCTAAATGACAGCTGAGATCAGTATGGAATGAAGATAAATGCAAACAAGACGAAGACCATGATCATAGGAAGAAAAGTAAAGATGGTAAACTTGTGAATTTTAAATGAAGCAGTAGAGCAAGTGGACAGCTTCAAATACTTGGGATGTATTATAAGTAGTAACATGAGCTGCTGCCAAGAAGTCAAAAGGAGAATACCAATGACGAAGGAAGCTTCTAATAGAAAAAGGAGCATTTCCTGTGGATCTCTGGAGAAAGAACTAAGGAAGAGACTAGTGAAGTGCTTTGTGTGGAGCATAACGTTCTATATTACGACGAAGTGAAAAGAAGCGATTAGAAGCATTTGAAATGTGGATATGGAGAAGCATGGAGCGTGTGAAATGGACAGAGAATAAGAAACGAAACTGTGTTGGAAAGAGTGGATGAAGATAGAATGATGCTGAAACTATACAAGAAGATGAAAATGAATTGACTGGGTCACTGGTTGAGAAGAAACTGCCTTCTGAAGGATGCACGGGAAGGAAAGGTGAACGGGAGAAGAGTTCGGGGCAAAAGAAGATGTCAGATGATAGACTACATTAAGATATATGAATAATATGCGGAGACTAAGAGAAAGGCAAAAAAAAAAAAAAAAAGGAAAGACTGGAGAATGCCGAGTTTGCAGTGAAGGACCTGCCTTTGGGTAGAACATTATGAATGAATAAATATGGCATTATCTATAAAACATTCAGAAATAGAACAAGAAAAGAGACGAGAATGAAATTTTATAAAAATGGCAATACCTACAGTATTAAATTGAAGTGAGATATGGGTAACCTCAAGTAAAATTAATGAAAAAGTTCAAAATATAAATGAGTTTTCTGAGGAAAAGGAAGTGTTGCAAACTTATGAACAGAATTAGACATGAAGATATGAGGACATAATTGTATATTTTCCATAATTGAAAAAAAAAATATATATATTAAAATATCATGAAAATGCATAAACAAATAGGTTGGATAACTCAAGTCTTCCAAAAGCCGTATAAAACTATCGACCATTAGTAAAAGAAAGTAGCCGACAGGAAAAGAGATGGAGTGATATGCTGTGATGACGGAATAGGCATTTGCTTATGTCGTTAAATTAGAAGAAGGAATTAAATTTAATCCTTCCAGGCTAATAGCATTTAAGAAGAACTTAATTGGCCGCACCCAAATTAAATAAATCGAAAGAAATATGAAATCAAAATAAAATAAAACCAAATTAAAATCCAACTCATTCTGAGATAATCTCTGAGAGAGTCTTCCGCAGTACAAATGTCAGCATGATCATAGCAGGCCATTTTAACCGCAAATTTAAAATTAATTTTTGTTGTGGTGCTTCGCTTGCAAGGATTCTCACTCAAATAATGAGAAGTTAAACACAGGTCATGCTTAGAAATAAAATCTATATTTTTATAAATCTGCCATACTTCTCCCAGTAGTTAATTTCTATGGCGGTGAACTTGGAAGCAATAATATCTTGTAATGCGGTAAAAACCTCGGCAATATTACTGAAGAATCGTCTATGCGTAAAATGAACAGTCCACTGTAAAGAACCAAATTTAAAAGTTGCAATGCGTGAACTATAAACTGGATGTAGCAAAACATTAGTGCCTTCCAATTCTTGTATCTTTGCTTATATAAAATGCGATGGATAGGCTGCAGCGTTGTCATTCTGGAAGAGAACTCTCTTTCAGCTGACTGGAGACGGATACAAATTTAAGCAGAAAGTCGTATACACAGTCCAGCGTTTGGCAGTGCAGTTCGACATGAATGACCTGATCATTGGGGCAAATTCAAAGCGAAGCATACTTTCAACATTCTATGGAACACACAGCACGGTCTTGCTCCCACGGTACTTTTATCCAACAAAAGATTGCGCTTTACACATTACCTGCTGCTTTCTTTTGTCTGGATTGATCAATTTTCATCGTGTGTGGCAGTCTTCTTCCAAAATCAAGTCTTTTATTTGATAATGACGCAGCAGCTCTTTAATCTTTATTTTTAGGTACACATCCTAAACTTAATGACATTTAAATATATTTTTGCTATAAAAAATAAACGCATACTGTTATGGCGACAGAAGTGTAATGATAAATATCCACATAACATTTTAGGAATCTTTAAGAAATCAAGAGTAAGAAAAATTGTAAGTTTATGTTTAATGCATTTTGTATTAGTATAATCGTATTTAAAGGGCTATAGATCTAAAAGCTAAGGATAGGACGGATATCTACAGTATTATGAAATTGTTTCAGAACGATGTTACGCAACTGGGCGACAGGAAACTTCGATTCCTAAGTTACTGTTCAATAACATTACTTACTTATAACTTTTAAGGAACCCGAATGTTCATTGCCGCCCTCACATAAGCCCGCCATCGGTCCCCATCCTGAGCAAGATTAATCCAGTCACTAGTATCATATCCCACCTCCCTCAAATCCATTTTAATATTATTCTCCCATCTACGTCTCGACCTCCCCAAAGGTTTTTCTCCCTCCGGCCTCCCAACCAATACTCTATACGCATTTTTGGATTCGCCCATATGTGCTACTTGCCCTGCCTATCTCAAACGTTTGGATTTAATGTTCCCAATTTTATGTCAGGTGAAAAATACAATACGTGCAGCTATGCGTTATGTAACTTTCTCCATTCTCCTGTAACTTCATCCCTTTTAGCCCCAAATATTTTCCTAAGAACCTTATTCTCAAACACCCTTAATCTCTGTTCCTCTCTCAAAGTGAGAATCCAAGTTTCATAACAATACAGAACAACCAGTAATATAACGGTTTTATAAATTCTAACTTTCAGATTTTTGACAGCAGACTAGATGACAAAAGCTTCTGAATCGAATAATAACAGGCATTTCCCATATTTATTCCACGTTTAATTTTCTCCTAAGTATCATTTACTTTTCTTAGTTGACGTTCTATTCATGATTCAAAACTAGACGTCGAAGACAGTTAAAAATCTTTTCTAGTAATAAAGATTGATACTACGGTGATCTTTGGTACAATTGAAATTATTTGTTAATTTATTTATTTGGTTTATTTTTACTGGTACTGGCGGAGTTAAGGCCATAAGGCCTTTTCTTCCATACAATTAATATAAAAATACATAGTAAATATAAATAATACCAATTAAGGAAATAATGGAATAATAATAATAATAATAATAATAATAATAATAATAATAATAATAATAATAATAATAGTGAGAGCAAATTGTAGATGTGTTTAGTTACATGTAATTCTAAGAGTTAAACAATTGCAATGTAGTGTTAAATAAGACAATTTTCATTAAAAGGAATGCTTAACATAATGAAGAAAAGTTTATGCATTAAAAATAAATATTCTACAAAAGTAATATTTGAAGAAAGATGATATTCTAGAGATGAAAACCGTCTTTCTGAATGTAGTAAATGATAACACTTTACGCTACGTACACTGTATTAATTTAAGTAAAGTTAATTGGAGATTTTAACTTCTTTCTTATGCTTTCAAAACATATGCTTTTCAAAATGCGCTATTTTCACTATTACACTATCATAAAGAATGAAGACTTACAGTGACAAAAATTATTTATACTATTGTACATAATTTACAAAATAGCCTAAATAGGCTGTAGTATTGTGAAATAAAACACATTGCATTACAATAGGCCTACACAACACTGTACATAAGCTTAATATTGCAAATAATGTTTGATAAATGTAGGCCTACATTCTTTATTTTAGTACAAATAGTAAAAATAACTTGTTATAGTGTACACAGAGTAAATAATTTAAATTGCAAATATTATTGTAATTGTTAAAGTGGTCCATGTTTTGTTCTGCCCCACTTGACGGAACAAGAATCGCGTGAGCCGTCAGTCAAATACTTCGCTTGCGTGCTCTAGCACGCGCGAAATCTACTTAGAAACTCCGGTAACACAATCTTGGGACAAAGTACGGGCCCTGGTAATCACTGCCGTAGTATACACCATATTACGTACGGAGTCTAGAAATACTGTCTTGCTTGTTAGAAAGACAGATTGGGTTGGATTTTGAGAGGCCACGTCTTAATGGTAGAATGTTTTAAAGTAGCATGATAGATCTACTGATTGCGATATTAGATATCGTTCGGCCATCTTGCAGGAGTATTCATGTCTCATGGTGGACAGATGCTTCCCGAGATGCTATACGCGTCCTTAATCGCTCCCTAAACAAATTTGAAAGATATCAAATAATGGGAATTTTGTCCAGTACAAATGTAGGCCTATGTATATGGTATATGATTTTTATTAATTGAACAGCATCTATAATGGCATGATGTACCTTCACATTTCTGTATTTAGGAAACACCATAACTATCATTACATTATTTGTCATTTCATTACTTTTTCTTCCAATAATCTACTTTTCTCTCCTCTGTCCCTATTGTTAAAATCATGAATTTCTCTACCCAATAGATAAAACACCACTTTTGTTATCAACTATCAACTCTGTTTACATAACTCAAAACAACTATATTAACAATATTTCTCTTTACTCTTTGCTATATTAACACTATTTCTCTTAACTCTTTGCTATATTAACACTATTCCCCTTTACTCTTTATTATATTAACACTATCTCCTTCATTATTTATTATAATAACATTATTCTCTTTTACTGTTTACTATATTAACACTATTCTCTTTTACTCTTTACTATAATAACACCATTCCCCTTCACTCTTTACTATATTAACACTATTCACCTTTATTCTTTACTATAATAACACTATTCCCATTTACTAGGTTTCGAAACATTCATCTTATTTCGTATGCCCTCACACCCATCACTTACTTATCTCGTTTACTAGTCTATCCATTTTTTCTCTCATTTCATCCATTACCACTTTCCAGGAATCTGGTTCAATCCTTTACAGCACAGTTCACTTCTACCACATTTCTATCTTCATTGCTATTGATATTCTCTTCTACATTGTTAATAAGTTTTCCCATCACTATTTCTTCTGCTACTGCACCCACACTTTCTGCACTTATTTTTCACGTATACTTGTCGAATCTTGTTTTCCATTCAACACTCCCTTTTTACCCGCCTTAAAACTCCCTATAACTTCTTCAGACTGGTTTACACTCTTCTTATCTACACGCATCTCTTTTCTAGCACCCATGTTCCTTATGTCGCTCTTGTTATTCTTCTTGTTCGCTGCGATGAGACAACAAATGTATAAGTTTTTCTGTGTTAAGGATTGCTGTATTGTTTTTGATTTGCTAAAAAAAACTTCCTAGACGAAAGAGTCTCTCGAGTGAAGAAAAGTGCCTCTGCTGAGATCGTCTAGGAAAAGTCCACGGAGTAATGGGAACCTGTATTTATGATATTTGGGGGTTTTTTACTTAATGAAATTATCTTCAGTGAAAATAAGTGACCTACCTGCAATATTTTTCGTTCAAGTAAGTGATTAAGATACTTATGAAAATTTTTGTTGAGAAGTTGCAAACCAGTGAAAAGTGTATTTTATATGAACTAGTACAAGTAAGTAGATCTGCAATACATTATTCTTATTATAGAAATTACGGAGGGCATTATAAAACTCTCTTGGCATCTCCAGAGGTTTCGATAATATCCTCACCGAATTGTTCGTCATTTTTTAGCATTGAGAAAGTCTATCATGAAGAAATTCTTCTAAATATTCTAAAGTGAACGAATTTTTCCATCTAAATGGCGGTCGACATTTTCGTAATCAAATCAGAAAACAAAGAAAACACATCCCAACTTACAAACTACAGACAAATCTCTGTCAGCAGTCGTATATATAAAGTTCCGGAAGACACGATAAATTACTGCGTAACGAGCTAAAACACCAGAAGGAACTTCTCAGTTCATCAGCAGTCGCATGTGTAAGGTTCCGGAAGACACGATAATTTGTTGCGCAATGAGCTATAACATCAGAAGGAACTTCTCAGTTCATCAGCAGTCGCATGTATAAGATTCCGGAAGACACGATAAATTGTTGCGTAATGAGCTAAAACACCAGAAGGAACTTCTCAGTTCATCAGAAGTCGCATGTATAAGGTTCCGGAAGACACGATAAATT
The DNA here is from genome assembly GCF_040183065.1 of Periplaneta americana. Classification (NCBI taxonomy): domain Eukaryota; kingdom Metazoa; phylum Arthropoda; class Insecta; order Blattodea; family Blattidae; genus Periplaneta; species Periplaneta americana. The sequence continues at coordinate 109,720,546 of NC_091121.1, forward strand.
GTTGCGCAATGAGCTATAACATCAGAAGGAACTTCTCAGTTCATCAGCAGTCGCATGTATAATGTTCCGGAAGACACGATAAATTGTTGCGTAATGAGCTAAAACACCAGAAGGAACTTCTCAGTTAATTGCTTAAAACCGCAGCTGGTGACACTCAGAATATTCCTGTGCATATCTTTTGAGAGAAGTCAAAAACTTTCAAAGCTTCTACTTCCAAGTTAGGAGGATGAATATGTGATGACTCCTGTGGACCTTTCAGTACTTGAATGGCTTCTACTATGTGCTCTGTTAATGTCCTTCCCGATTACTGGTATTTCTTTCTGCAGTTGCAATAAATCATTCCATTCCTTTCGGAGTGTTTGTAATACAAAAAATCTCCGATATGTCTTCCCTTACCATTAGAGTTTATTATTTCTGCCATATTCTGAACAATTTTGTAGTAATAGAAGAAGTATTACAAATATGAAATCCATTAATTTTTTTTCGTTTTGGAACCTACATGCTTTGAATACTGAACGTAAACTATCGTCCTGCTTATTGCTGAATGTCACTGTGAAAATTACACCGGATTTTAGAAGATCGATCTTATAAAACGTTAGAAAAAAATAATTTCCTCAAAATCTAACATATTTCCTTCATATATAGAATACTATCAACAAGTTACAAGATTAACAAAATTTTCAAAGTGAAAATGGTCTCTACTACTAAAAAGGCACAGAACAAGCATTCTGCATTTTCATTAGAAGGTGTTTTCCCAACCGTAATACTGAATCCAGATGAATCGTCTCTCACGTCTTTTCTCGAACTTGTTTCATGGCTTCTTGCATTGCTTTTGCATTCCATTGTTTTCTACGTTTGTTAGAAGGTGAAGTTTTCTCTCCTCCTACAGATGACAACACTAGTAATGAAACAGAAAATCAGGGCATAAAGATGGAATACTAATAATACTAGTATTTCATATTAAATGACACACTGATGTAACTCATAACCTCAAAATATAAAACAGTTTAAAAACGAAATCAATTAAACATACATTGCTATAAACGCAGAATATTTAGAGTGACCAGACGTCCTTATTTGTACGGACATGTCCTTTTTAAGCTTTTATCCGGGGTCCGGGCGGATTAGAAAAAAATCAAGAAATGTTCTCCTTTTCGCAACTTGTATAGCTGATATTTTTAAATTATCTGATTTGACACCTTTTACAAGTAATTTGCCTGTAGGTGGTAGCAGCATCAACGGAATCTACTCTTTGCCAACGATCATAACTCTCTTTGCTCCTACTTGTTATGGTTGTTGCTTTCATATGTAACTTACTGTAAAATAGTTTTATATCATTAAGTTTTATCATAATTATGCTGTAATAAAATAGATATTGACATTATTTGAAGTATAATATAAGCCTAAGCCTAAATATATATAGATATTTTCTGTCTTCTTTAATATTATAGTTCCCTTGATTTTCATATTGTGACTGACTGTAAAATTATTATTATTATTATTATTATTATTATTATTATTATTAGTATTATTATTATCATTATTATTATAATTATTAAGTTTTATCATAATTATTTTGTAATAAAATAGATATTAACATAGATTTAGGTATGACATAAGCCTAAATCTGTACTGTAAATATTTTGTAATAAAATAGATATTGACGTAATTTAAAGTACAATATACTGTAGGTCTAAGCCTAAATCTAAGTACATATGAAGTCATTATTACAAAAACAGCCCTAGTCATTTTAATGAAACTGAGTTAAGGACACATTTGCTACTATTTTAAATGTTTATAGACTTCAAAAAACGGCCCATGTCAAGTGCAATAGACACAAGGATAAAACACCAGTTGAACAGAAATAGCTGGCATGTGTTATTCTTTTATTTTTTTATTGTCCCCCTGAAAAATAGCAATTTTGACAAGGGTTATTTTTGTAATAATGTCTTCATATTTTCTGTCCTCTTTTTTTCGAACAATGTACTCCCTTTTGAAGCGCTATGTCCTCTTTTTTATCTATGTGAATCTGGTCACCCTAAGAATATTTCTCTTTAAGAATATGTATAATGAATATTTCTAACATTGAGGAATAACAATGTACATTCAAGAAAAATACTTATCGCCAAATTTTCACTTTTCTTGAAAACGCAGTAATGATAAACGTTTCAACAGTTCAGCTTCTAACTGCAAACTAACACATTCCCGCGAAGGAGAGTATCAGTGTGTAGTAACTTGGAAGGTTTCCGCTAGACTACAACACGTCTCAGGTCTATATGACACTATTTCATATTTGTAACACTTTCTCTGCTACACTTTCCAGTTATATTTCAGAAAATATCAATTTAATTTCAGAAATTATCAAATATATTTCACATTAGTCAATTTAATTTCAGAAATTATCAAATGTATTTCAGATTAGTCAATTTAATTTCAGATATTATCAATTGTATTTCAGATTTGTCAATTCAATTTAAGATAGTGACAATTGTATTTCAGATTAGTCAATTGTATTTCAGATGGTATAAAATGCATTTCAGGTTTGTCAATTGTATTTCAGATTTGTTAATTGTATTTCAGGTGGTATCAAATGTATTGCAGATTTGTCAATTGTATTTAAGATGGTATCAAATGTATTTCAGATTTTGTATCTCCGATTTTTGTTTTATTTTTATTCTTATAAAGTGTATTCGGTTACATAAAAGAACTTTTAAAAATGTATTGTATTGTACTGTAAAGCACTTCTTAATGCAGTAATAAATTCCAAAGTTATTTATCGAATTTATTACATACGAACAATATTAATTTGACAGATTATTACTATACAGTACAGTACAGTACTGTAGTCAATTTAATTTCAGAAAATAAGTAATCCATTTAAGATTACATAGTCACTTTTATTTCACAAAATAACAAATGTAGGCCTACTTGAAGTTTAACATATATTTAAAAAAAATGGAAAATGGATTTTACAATCGTCAACTTTATTGCATTTTAGCGTCCGACAGGCAACTTCTCCATAGCTAAAGCTGCAGCTTGATGAATTGTACTGTGTTGTACTGCACGACCACAATCACCATGAGCTTCTGAAATATAAATGATAGTTTCTGAAACACAATGGATGTTTTCTGAAATACAAGTGATACTATTTGAAACTGAATTGACTAATCTGAATTACAATTGATATTTTCTGAAATACAACTGTAAAAGGTGTAGTTATCCCTACGAACAATTTTGTAAAGGAAACAGGAAAATGTATTTACGTTGTTATGAAAATGCGAACATTAGTGTTTGGAATTGCAGTCTTTGGTTGGTACAAATTTCTTTGGATTGAGAAAGAGAACTGGGAATTCGAAACGATTGGGAATATATATATATGGGAAATAAGTCCTTGGGGATAAAAAGTTTGGAAAAAGTTTACTACAATCTGTAATATAAAACCACTCTCCCTATTAATTGTTATGGTTCGTATTTTCTAGCTAAAACATTGGTCCGATCAAACCCAGAATATCCCAATATATCGTGAATGTTCTTCTTTACACGTTTCAATATTACGACCTGTTTAATCTGACTAATATATACTTCCACATAATCACATGGAATTTTATAAATTCTCAGAATAACTTTTGATAACGGATCTATTTTCTGCAAAAGTACAAAATTTTAGTCTTTTCTTTTGGCATTATAAAATTATAATTGATTGCAATCTGATTGATTTCATAGAAACGTCTCTGCAGCATTTTATTTCCAACCTTGGTTTCTGCAGAAAGTAAAATATTAATAAAATTCTTGTTAGTGAACCAAGCAGCTGTAAAGTAATTGATTTCGTGTTGCTATATGGATAGTGTCGTCAATATGTAGAATTACCCCTAAATTGATTTCTTCCGATTTCGTTATCCCCTTAGTTAATTTACGAGTAAAATGTCCACACCTGTGGAGTAACGGTTAGCTAGTCTGGCCCGCAAAACCAGGTGGCCCGGGTTCGATTCCCGGTTGGGGCAATTTACCTGGTTGAGGTTTTTTTTCCGGGATTTTCCCTCAACCCAAATATAAGCAAATGATGGGTAACTTTAGGTGTTGGACCCCGGACTCATTTCACCGGCATTATCACCTTCATCTCATTCAGACGCTGAATAACCTCAGATGTTGATAAAGCGTCGTAAAATAACCTACTACTAAAATAAAAATAAAACGAGTAAAATACGGTATATTCATCTGCGATAAACATTCTCGAAAACTAATTCCAAGTAAGGAGCTCCTGTGTTAGACTTATCTATATCCAAAGTAAAGGATCAGAAGAAAATTCAGTAGTGAAGAACTTTCTCACAATCCAGGCTCTATTGCCAAGAGTTTTCACTTTACTCAGTATCCCATAGCAAACTATTTATACATTTCGGTAGTTCTATCAGTTTGAAATAGTAATTCTCGTAAATAGTAAGATATTGTTATAGTATACAATCACAATATATGAATTTTTAGTTGATATGAATTTGTGTAGAAGTTATTAACAGTAAATTGACCTATGGCAAAACTTCTTTCACCAAAATGATACCCTACATATGGAGAATGTTACATACTGAAATTATGTATTTAACTTGAACAATATATTCATGTCACATTATATAAGGACTTTAGAAAAAAAATATATGTTTTATTTTTGAAATAAAATAATTATAATGGACTGAAAATAATAATTATAGTTTAGAACATAGCCACATGTTTCAGCTTTAATTTGGTTTCGGTACCTCTTGTGCTCAATTGAAAATCTACTTTTTGTCCGTCGTCGCAAGGATAATAAATATCGGAAAATTTGAAATAGGAGAAAACAGACACTGAAGATGGCGTAAGGTATAGAAAGTATAGTGCGTTTATATTGTAAATGCCCAAATAATTATGAAATTATTGAAATAATAGGTAAAAATTATATATTTTTGAAAACTAAAAGAAATTAGCTTCCAGATGAGGAAAAAATTATTTACCAACATTTTGAAGAAATCGGACATTTCTGGAGTCGATGTATACCTTAATAACTTGAAAACATTTGTGTGATATTTACAGGTAACATTCTTCTTCTTCTTCCTCTTCCTCTTCTTCTTCTTCTTCTTCTTCTTCTTCTTCTTCTTCAGTAGGTGCTACAACTTCGTCGAAGTTTTGACCTTCTCAATTAATTTACGACATTCCTTTCTGTTATGAACAAGATTTGGCCAATTCTTTACATTCAATGTTTTCAAATCGTTGGTTATGTTTTCCTTCCATCGTTTTGGTCTTCCTTTTGCTCTTTTACTGATGGGGTTCCATTTATATATTTTCTTAACTGTTTTACCTTCGTCCATACGATTGATATGGCCAAACCATGCTATCCTTTGCGCTTTGATATTATTTACTATGTGTTGGTTTTGTATTAAAATATTTAACTCTTTATTATTTCTAATTCTCCACTCATCGTTTGCATCTTTTATTGGGCCAAATATCCTTCTTAATATTTTCCTTTCAAAAGCCAGGAGCTTTTGCTTAGACAATTCAGTTAGGGTCGAGGTTTCACTTGCGTATGTTGCAATTGGCCTTATTACTGTTAAATATAATCTTAATTTTGCTTGTTTGGATGCATATTTGCTTTCGAATAGGTTAAGATTTGCAAAATATGTTTTATTTGCCATAACAATTCTGTTGTTTATTTCTTCCTCGATATTGTTTTCGTCGTTTACTATTGATCCCAAGTATTTGAAGGATTTTACTCCTTCAAAAATAGTATTATCAATCTGTAAATTTTTTTGGGTTTACAGGTAACATACACAACCATCTTCAGTCTTTGTAGAATGCAAAATAAGATCAGAAACCTTGAATTTCTTTATCACGAAATAGATCCACTAAAACATGTCTGAACATGCTCAAACTGTCAGGCAGATGAGGAAGCAGTTACATTTCGTAATGGCAGGTGGCACCACACTCAAGTAAAAATGAACACTTAGTACCCAGTTTCACCCCTCTACCCGGTTCTACACCGATTTCCCGTAGTAGTAGCACAATCTAGTATATACAGTCACGAAGCATGAGTATGAGGGTACTAGGAACAATAGACTGTGCAGGTACTATTTCGGATTGTCTGTGATGAGGCGATAGTAGCGATTCTAGTGGTTAGCAGCTACCTATGGATGCACATTTACTACGTATTGAGCTTCGTGACTGTATATAATAGACTGTAGTAGTAGTTTGTAGCTGACATTTATGAGAACTGAAGTGGTGGAATTGTAGTGACAGATCATGTGAAACAAACTTGGGCTTATAATCCGCTCTTGTACGTACACACCTAACCTCCGTTCTCGCATGTACCCTCCCTTGTGTTATTTTGGCGTGAAAAGTTATGATTTTAATTAGTAACAGATTGCATTCTGCTAGCTTCTGCTTCGCCGCCGTCTCGTACATCCAAGACGCAACTTGTACAATGTGTATGAACTATAACGTTTCCCATAATTTATCTCACTTCCAGTCGTTAAGGCAATGCGTGATTTAGGTTCAAGCTCTTATAGGCACAACACACGTCGATACTAAAAGCAGGGCAGTGGGCGGAATGTGTATGTAGAGACTTTAAATACTTACGTGGCAGACCAACACACCAATTTCACGCATAATGAAGTGAAATGTGATTCTGAGGAAATATACATTTGATATTATAAAGTTACGTAAATATTTTCATAATTTATTTTTTTTCTACCTATCTATTCACCAATATTTTCTTTTCCACTCTCTATATCTCCCTTTCTTTAATTATTATTTATTTATTTCTCATCAATTTTGTCTGGACATGGCGGATTTGATGCATTCCTGTTCAAATCCGTCATTACCATATCAAATACAAATATAACATATAGTTTCACAAGTACTAGCCTATAAACTACTTCTTAATTTAACAACTCTGCTAATAACAGTTTAGTACTATTTAATACTGTGTATCTACTATACTATACTCGTAGTGGGAATATAATGGTGTAGCAGACGGTTGACTCAAACTCGTTTCCTACTGCGCATGTCGTCACTTGGGAAGCAGCAGCGGCGCGCTAATTCGCACCGCAGTGCTCGAGGAACAAAACAAACAGCTGTTGTGTGTACGTGCACGGTGTTAATTCTTTGTTTATATATATATATATTGAATGTTATTCTTGTATCAGTAATGCTATTAATGTGACACATGCTATTAGTATGCCTGGATATGCAGTATCTGGTTTTTTGAGTTACAATCGAAAAATATTATAGGTTTCCGAAGAATAAAGACTTGGCAAGACAATGGTTGCAGGCTTGTAGAAGGGAGGATGAAGTCAATTTACAGCACGATGAGTTTTCTCGCATGTTACTAAATTTTATTTGCTTCGCAACTCATTTGCAAAATATATTTTCATGTTAAACTTATTGTTTGGCTTATTCCATAGATTGCTTTGAGCGAAAAGAAAAGGGGGTAAAAATCTTAAGATTTAATGTTGTTTCAGCTCGAATATGTTGACTTCATTTTGAGGAGTCAATTACGAAGTACCTTTAAAGCAGAAACTTCTAAATTATGAACCAAAAAGCAGTGGTAATCTGAAAGTAGACGCTGTACCCACAAAAGCTCTGGCGCAGTCTTGCTTGAAACGAAAATCAACAGATAATCTGAGATTGGACAGATGTGAAAAACGGAGGAGAAAAGAAATTCATGACATCATTGCTAATAGTTCATGTACTGTTCAGGCCAATTCCAAAACCAATTCAGACGAACAGGTATCAGAGGATAGTGCATTAGACCTAAATAACCAAACGTGAGTAATTACAGCATTATAATAAGTATTAACTAGTATGTTCCTGTGTATCATATTGTTAAAATGTTTCACATATGAGTCGCTCCGCAGAAGGGAATAATTTTCTCATAGTTCTTCAAAACTTTCTAATCTAAAAGGACTTAATTACATGTCTCATAAAATGTTAAAGCTGTGTTATCTTTTAACAACTTCCAGACAGAAAAGGCTTCAGTAAATGGAAGGATTCAATTGTCTCGAATGTCAATAGAGGACCAAAAAAGGCGTCAACCAATGGACATAAAATAATTATTTATTTTCTCGCTTAACCCTAGCATTATCACGGTTGGGAAAAATTGCTCACCCTTTTTATTTTCTAAATTTTTTTGAATTAATGAAATCTGACAGCTTTCACCTTTACTCTATTTGTCTCTAACATGATAAAGTATGCACACATGTGTTCTGTTTCAGATTTCAAATATAGCAGACTAATAATTTGAAGTATTTGTTAGTGGACAGATTTTACCCACCCTTGGCATTTCATATGACCTACACTTTTAAACATTCTCTAGTTTGAATTCTGTGATTTTTGTCCATTGTTGTAACTGTTTGTAATGCCGTTAAAGTCGTTTACTGTTTCAATTCTCCACTTTACCATTTACTTGCAGTGTAGAAACTTGAGTTGGTAAATTTGTTCTTTCTTTATTGGTGTTTATTCAAATCTAGTTGTATTTAGGGATACAGAACATAGACATGAGTTGTTTTGTGGATAATAGCAGCCTTAATGTTTTGGGTAAAAGTGATATTATAGTGCCATTGGAAATTGATTTACCGACGGAGTTGAAGAAAGAAAGTGGTAGTGAGGAAGATAATACGGAAGTGGTTAGTGAGGGTGAATCAAGGTCTATTTCAAGTACTAGCTGCTAACAAGAAAGCCGTTCACATTACGAAAATTAATGTCAGATGTGGAAATTGTGGACTTAATTTGTGTAAAAAATATTCAGATATTAAAATTGTGTGCAGGAGCATTTTACTAAAAGAAATATGCAGAATCACTGGAATGAAAAACTGATGTGTTTTTTTTAAGTAATGTAAAAATGTTGACGATGAAACTTTATTGAACGTATTTGAGGAGTTCGGAATCAAAACGCGTTAAGTCCACATTTTATCGAAAATGCGTTTTTTTTTTTTCGAATTTGCCTTCTTTTAGGGACACTTCATCATGCTACACTTGACATTTGTTGCAATTCACATTTTCAGCCTCTTTAAAGCCAGCCTGAAATCGAAGGTCTGATTCAGAACGTATTCTGTCCATCACCCTGAATGGATCAAACCGAGTTGATTCCATGAACTTAAGATATCTTCTAACGAAATTTACAGTAAATAAATGTTCCAAGTTGGAGAGGTTATAAGATCACAATGTCATGGCCATATAAATTCATAACCATTAAGAAGTAAGTGTCCATGGAATGACAGTCTGTTTTATTCATGTTCACGATATCATGGCCGTATAAACTGGCCATATAACCAATAAAGCAGTTAGGAACCGTTCAGTGATAAATCTTGTTACAATGAGTACTACATGTAACTTCAGAATAATAAGGGTTAAAATGTAGATATGAACGTTAAATTTGTTACTTATTTGTGTAATGTGTAATATTTAAGTAATGATTGATCGATGTAATGCATTAATTTGATACTGAATGAAGTTCGTACAATACATACAATATTACTTTTTTGGCAGTGCGTAAACTGAATAGAAGTACCTAAAGTGATTACAGTAGGGGAGAGTGTTGTACCTAGACCATGGTGTACCTTGGACCGTTTTCTTTATCTAAGAGACGCTGCCACCTGGCGAGTTACCCCAAGAGCACGTGCTTCTTTGTATCGTGGTGGAGTGTCTGTGTGAGTCGGCAGGTTTTTGCATAAGGGCTGCGTGTGCAAGAGCAAAAAGTTGTTTTTTCTTCTAAAAAGTAATTTTTTTTCACTCCAATTGTTTGAGAAGTATATTTCAACTAGTGTACGAGGATTATTGTGTGAATGTACATTGGATTCCACGTTATTTGGTGAGTAAAATGAGCATGAAACTTTTACATTATATTATATTCTAGGACGTTGGTTGCCATGTTTGTATAGTAACAGACACTCGTGTACCTTGGGCCACGACTACATCTTGTACCTTGCGCCGGGGGTTCATGGTACAATAGGTTACAATATTTTTTTGTTTGTGTGTGTTTCAGTGCTGGAATAATAGACAAATATGCCTCGTAGCAAAGACGGAAAGAAAAGGAAACCTGTAGACGCAAATGCTTTGAAAAATGCCCTTAAGGCAATTAATTCTGAAGATCCCGAAAAGAAAATGTCATATAGAGAGGCTGCGAAAGTTTTCAATGTCAGTCGTTCTACTCTTACTAGGCACTTAAACAAATTTTTAGGTTGCAGAGGTGAAGACTTTGAATATTCTGCAAATTATTCAGTTAGGAAGGTATTTTCTGAATACGAGGAAAATTGCCTTGTTAAATATATTGAAACTGTGGCAAAAATGCAATATGGACTAACAAAAAAGGATGTTAGGCAACTTGCTTATAAATTTGCAAAGGCGAATGGAAAGAAATATCCGCAATCCTGGGATGAAGACCAGATAGCAGGAGAGGAATGGATGCGCGGTTTTCTTAAAATACATTCCAGTTCATTGTCAATAAGGAAACCCGAAGCAACAAGTTTAAGTCGGGCTACAAGCTTCAACCGCTACAATGTTGAACGTTTTTTCAACAACGTCAAAGACGTCCACAGCAGATTTGGTCCTATTTCCCCCGAGAAAATATGGAACTTGGACGAAACTGGTCTCAGCACTGTGCAAGGGCAATCAAAGATTGTTGCTCCTAAAGGCATGAAACAGATAGGCAGTGCAACGTCAGGCGAAAGGGGGCAACTTGTGACTATGATTGCAGCTGTGAATGCTGTTGGAAATTCCTTACCACCCATGTTTATTTTTCCTCGCGTGCACTTCAAGGACAGAATGTTGTTTGGTGGCCCTGCAGGGTGCATTGGAGCCGCCAATATATCAGGGTGGTCAAATGATGGAACATTTTTGAAGTTTCTTGATCACTTTCTTGGGTCAGTGAAGTGTTCCAAGGAAGATAGGGTTCTCTTGATCTTGGATAACCACAAGACGCATCTCTCTGTTCAAGCCTTGGAAAAGGCATCAGCTGCTGGTCTGGTGATGTTAACATTTCCCCCACACACTTCGCACAAACTCCAGCCTTTGGACATTTCTGTCTATGCTCCAATGAAGACATATTACAATCAGGCTGTCTAGTCATGACTGCACAACAACAGGGGAAAGACTTTTGACATCTATGCAGTTGCGGAGGCTGCAGGGATAGCCTATCCTAAAGCGTTTACACCACAAAATATTTTGTCGGGATTTCGTAAATCAGGTATCTATCCACTGGACACAGAGATCTTCACAGACGACGACTTCTTAGGCGCCTACGTAACCGATCGAATTCCAAGTAGTCATCCAACAGAAAATGTTACAGCAAGGCCAGAGAGCGTAGAAGAAAACTCAAGACCACACATCACTTCAGCAGATTTGGATGAACCAACTCCTGGAACCTCTTTTGACGCTGGAAACAAACGTTCTGGCTCAGATACTCCCCAATCTAAGCATGAAGTTGTAAATATTGTCACTCCTGAAGAAGTTCAGCCGTATCCAAAAGCCACGCCAAGGAAGAAGTCAAACAGAGGAAGAAGGGTAGGAAGGACAGTGATAGTGACAGACACGCCTGAAAAATTGGCTCTAAAGAAACAAAAAGAAAAGAAAAAACAAAGAAACAAAAATATTGCAACAGAAAAGGTGCGGCATCCTAAAAAAGTGGTAAGAAATGTAGCAGGCATTCTGAAACTACAGCCAGGGATTAAAGAGGCAAGTCGCATGGATCTTCAAAACTGATGAGGAGGCAGAAAATAATGGAGAGATCGTCAACCGAAAGTGTTTGTGTTTCATATACACGTGTTTCAAGATAGTTATAAAAATATGTTGATTTATTATTCTGAAGCTTCCTTTTAAAATGTGGTCCAAGGTACAGGATGGCTGGCCCTAGGCACACGAGGTTATTGTACCTTGGTCCACTATGCTGCATAATTTTATTTTCTTATCTGATAATGTATTTGGCTGAGTTAATGTTTATTTTCAATTAAAATTATTTAAAAAGTATGAAGTTCCATTATGACCTAAGAAAAACCTAAAATATGCTAATACAATCAGAGTTATAACGTATATTGTAAGAAGTGGCTCAAGGTACAACACCCTCCCCTACTTACTTCTTTTTACGCACTAGTGTTTTAAAGGCTCACTTTAGGCACTGATAACAGAGGGTAAAATGCAACTTTACGCCCTATCGTAGAAAAATGATTTTAAGTTACAACTTTCAGAAGGATCTCGGTCCCACTACACCTCATTTCAATTGAGAACTATTGCAATTTTTCCATAGTTTGACACTAGCCAAAGGATAATAGATAAAATACCTGTATATTAGAACCTGTCTTCCAAGCAGCGTCAAAACGTATACCACGCTTGTTATTAAGAACTGTTACGTAACTAATATTATATAAAACATTACTTATTTCATTTCAAGCGACAAGGGATTCTTGATAACGAGAATGTTTTCATAGCAATAAAGAACAGAGAGAAATGCGGAATTCTCGTTTGTGTTTTGTGAATTACACCGTCACAATCGCCATCCCGGTTCGTCAGTTGCGTCACCTCTCTGATATTAATCTCTTTGGCTCAGCCCGTTTCTGGTCGCGTAGTCCCAGCAGCACTGAAGTCTGTCCACGTCCTCTGAAAGATGATTCTAGCTTGCCACTTAAAGGTTTTTCGAGAAGAGCTTTTCTTTATTCCCAAGGCATCTTTCTGCAGCCAAGGTTTATACACACGACTCGAGGTCCTAGTGACGAACTCAAATAAGAGTTCCTTCTCTTCAAAACCCACACGAGGGTGGGGCGGGAACTCTGTAACATTCTGGCGTGTTGTTTCCAGGTCGCCGGGTTTTTCACTAGAGATGGTACGTCCTTATAGACTTGTCCGGAACGAACATCACGTGGTTCGGATTACAGACTGTCAACACAACAGACACACCTGACGACGGTATGGGTTAATGCTAAAGAGACCTATCCCGATATCTAGCGATTTTCTTCTCACTCTCAGTGTCTCGACAGAAGTAGTACTCATAATGATACTTTCAAAATTTCAATTCACTTCATTGTATTCCATAAATCTTACATCAGCATTGTAACTTTAATATGTGGAACAAGTCTAAAGTTACACAAGTACTATTGAGTATTTGAGTTTTTCTGGGGAAATACCACATTGCGTATGTAGTTTAAAGGACGAAAAATTATTCCAGAAGGGGCTTTTCTATTTAACTAGCTAGCTAGTTAGCGAGTACAAATTAAAATTATAAAACAAAAATATTTCTAGCCACTACCGTAAGAGCCAGGCTCGTATACGGTGTGGTCTTAGCCAATAATATAACATAAAATTTACAAGGACAGCTTACTAAATACAGTAACTTAATTCAAACCAATAAATAACACACAAGAGCAAAAAGAAGAAGAAGAAGAAGAAGAAAAAAAAAAAGAAGAAGAAAGAGAAAAACTTAGATCTTTGCTTGCTGTTTCATCGCATCCAGAGAATTAAAAAAAAAAATAGGTTTTATCACTCGCCAAACTTAGACGACCCCCATCTCATACGAAAGAAGTCACATCAACGTGCTCTCGATGTACGTACGTTATGCAGTTGGCCGCGTCCGATGACTGAATTGCTTTATAACAGCGTTGTCATAACTCTTGTATATTTGTAGTAACAAGTGGATCGTAGAACTCCGGTTGTCTCAGTTTTGTATTATCTCTCACAGAATTAACTTCTTTCAGTGATATTATCAATGAAGTAAAATAAAATGTATAATATGTTTAGGCCTTGGTCAGATAGTGAGTGCCCGAGTGATGCAGTGGAGGATGGTTTGAAGCAAGTACCTCTCATTTAGAAACTCCGCCAAAGAAAAGGACAAAACCCGTGTTAAGGCTGGTCTATAATAAACCGGGAACAGAAACGACGACGAGAACGAAAACGGAAACATTGTTGAAATAAATGTACTTAAATGTGAGCATTCACAATTAACGGGAAGCTTACCGGAACCCGGGAACGGTAACGTGAAAGTTAATTGTGAATGCTCATATTTAAATACATTTATTTTAAGAACATTTCCGGTCTCGTTCTCGTTCTCGTTATCGTTTCCGTTCCCGGTCTATTGTGGACCAGTTTTTAAGAAAAGAATCAAAGATGCGACAGATAGTAGACATAGTACAAAATTTAATTTTGTTCTTATTAGTTTATTAAGTGGAAATGAGGTTTTATCAACAAGAAATATAAATAAACTCGCATCAATTGCTACAGGAGTTGGATTAACGACTGTGAATAAAATTTGTAACATTAAAGACACTGAAAAATATGAAACGCTAAAGTAGAAACATAAGAAAAAATCGAAACAAGTGTTCGATAAAATATACGATTTTTCAAGGGATTTGCTGCGACGAATAATGTTTGAATTTTACTAAAAAGGATAAACTTATTAAAGTTATGCGTGACGAAACAAGAGGAACAGGTTATGAATTCCGTACAGTAGTGAAACGTTATACAGGCTTTTGCTCAGCATGAGTTTTTCTTACAAGGTTTTACAGAGGAAAAATGCTAGATCGGGGTCACAAGAAATTATTGCAAGGCGATATCACTACTATAATAGATTAGGAAATTTAGACTTGCAAGTGAGCAGAGATGAGGCTACAGGATCCGTGAAGCAATTAAGGCAACATCTTCGGCACCATGAATTTAAAACCTGGTGTGCATACCCCCAGAAAGGAAAAGGAGTTGTATTGTTTGAAGAAGTACCTGCAGCCAACTCGTGGATCATCAAACATGAAGGATTATCAAGTTCTGAGTGGAGAGAAATGCTAAAAATGATTGCGATGGTGGCACCAGTACGTTCTCTCCCTGGTCGCTCTACAGGCACAACCCACTGTAGGCACTGCAGTGAGTATGAAACTTTACCACATGTGGTTGGGAGTTGCCCACAGGGAGAAGTACTCAGAATAAAACGTCACAACATCATACGTTCCATGATCGCAGATGCACTTCGATCCAAAAATCTAGATGTTCACGAGGAAGTTCATTGTATTGCTGATAGTGGGAGCAATCGTAGGATCGATATCATAGCTATAAATAGGAATAAACTTACTTACTTACTTACAAATGGCTTTTAAGGAACCCGAAGGTTCATTGCCGCCCTCACATAAGCCCGCCATCGGTCCCTATCCTGTGCAAGATTAATCCAGTCTCTATCATCACACCCCACCTCCCTCAAATCCATTTTAATATTATCCTCCCATCTACGTCTCGGCCTCCCTAAAGGTCTAAAGGAATAAACAGACAGTCGAAATAATTGATCCTACGATCAGATTTGAAATCTCAGCCACTCAACCATCTGAAGTGAACGAAGAGAAAAAGAAAATCTACTTGTCCACGATTCAGTACCTATCAGCGAAATACAACATTGAAAAAATCAGTTACCGGTCTCTTCTTCGGAGCGAGAGGCACCATTCCGAAAGCCTTTGTAAAGTGGAGGGAAAAATACAAGCTGACGAGAGATCTTCAAGATGCCATCGTCACCACCATTATACAATTTTCTGTAGCGATATTTCGTCAGCATCTTTATGGCGTACATTCAATTTAAATTATACTTGGTTCTATTTTTTTTCTTATGTCTTAATCACTTTTGTCTGAAACCTGTTTATATAATTTTTCATTTTAAGTTTTATTGTGAGCTATTCTGTGTCGCAGAGCAAACCCGAAATATTGGGTGAGACCAATAAATTAATTAAAATTGTATACTTGGACACAACACCTACTGACACTGAATAAATGGTCAGTTGCAATAATTTGTTTCCTGTTTTGTGTACTTTATTCTGTATGTATATATACTTGTAGTGAAAACACTATGTTAAATATGCAGAATTTCGTCTCTCTGCAGTTTCTTTACGTGGATTAAACTTCATAAATATTATTTTTAAATAATTCAATTACCCCATTATTCGCTTAGTAAGACGTGACAACGCAGCGTTACAAATAAGCACGCGACGCACCATAAATCATCGGCACTGAGTTGAGTTATCAGAACTGGATTTAAGAAGTGTTAGAGGGAGGTCGTCTAAGTTTGGCGAGTACAGTACATCATTTCTGCTGCAGTAGCCGGAGTAACGGAGATTCAGTGTTAAATATGCGTGGTAAATAACTAATATTTAATATTTATACATTTGCTATACAAAAAATTAAGGTGGGGGGATTGGTAAAATTTCTATTTTTTACATTTTTCAAGCCACGTCCTTGATTTTTTGTACACATAATCACGGTGTGGTAGATAATGATGTAATGAAGTTTCATTTCCGTGAATATTAGTTTCTGAGTTACTGACAAAAATATTCTGAAAATTTTGCATATTTTAAGATGAAATGTGTCGCTCAATTTTTGAGAAAAATATTGATTTTTTTCCAGACCAGTGACATATTTAGAAAAACATCACTCATCACTTTTCCTATATCTTTACTATGAAACAGGTGAAATGTTTTTATAACCACTGCATATCTAAAAATAGAAATATTCCATTGCCACTATAAATATTTCATTTTTTATTCCAAAGAGTATTCATTTAATCATGAAACCTATGCGCTAGTTTATTAACCACAGTGTATAGAACATGCAGTAAAAATGTCATTCTCTTAGCATCAAATTTGTAAGAGCTTTTACACTTCGAACCTGACGGAATGTGCTGAAAAAAAAGTGTGAGAAACAGCTTGTAAAATTTGCATGGAACTGAAGTTCAAGGGTGCAGCCATTTATGTATTGCGTAATTTTTAAGTTTTGCGCTGCAGAGCATTGAAACTTACTCAAGTTATAAATAAGAGATTGGTGATTAATTTTTACAAGAAAACGAAACTGCGATTTTTGACTGAAAATGATCAAAATTTCACCCGTCATCCCCCCTTAAATAGGTAACCAAGATATCAGATTTCACGCCGGACTTCACCTCGTAGTGCTTTAGACTAGGTACTAGACAATTCAGATGTCTTTGCTATCGACAGGGACTTATAACAGTTAATTGCTTCGCCGAATTTTTTTCATACGAATTCCAATACTGCACTCTGGTAGCAATGTAATAAAATGTACTGCTTTCACGTTACATTCTGCATTCGGGATGAGAAGAAATCATAACTACGAAGTAAAGATAAATAATGGCGGGTAAAGTATAACAACATAATCAACTCTCACGCCGAAGGCTGGACTGAAATATTAGCAAGTTCAATTTAGTTTGTGGAATAAAAATGATTTTGTATGAGTTATTTCTTACCATTAAAAGATGCATTAATAAACTATCAAATAGATTAATCAATCGAGCACTAAATAGATCGATCAATCATTAAATATATCGATCAATAAATTATTAAATACATTGGCTGATACATGAATGGAAAAGTAAACAAATAATAAATGTGTTAGAAATTTAATTTTTCAGTCGTTGACTTTACTACATTATATATTTTGTTAGGTGTTAACCTTTACATAATAAATTGTGTGATGTATGAACGTTTTCGTTGACCATGTCAACATCATCAGATACACTCTGTCATTTTACAATATCAATACTCTCAATGTTATCTACACAATTCACATACAATACATGTTTACTGTCATATGAAGGTAAAACCTATTAAAAAATTATATGAATTAGTTTTATAATGTTGAATTGTGGATACCCCAACTGTCAACAATTAAAATATACTTATATTATCATGGGTATATTCTTTGCAAATCATCACATGTGAACGATAATATGAACGATGTAATGATATGAGGCTAAAAGTAAGATAAAATATAAAAATGATGAGCTAACTCTATTTAATGCTTTACTATGCATGTGAGGATTTGCAAATTACAATATTTTGTTACAAGGTATTCACTTTTCCATATCATAGTATAAAATTCTGGCCTGTTATAACTGCCTATATTTTGTAGATCTTGGTGTTATTGTTTATGCCAATATGTTGGGTTTAAACTGTTTATAATTAATCAGATGATGGGCGTATGTTCTGTTGTTGTTCATGTTACAGGATAATTATTCAATGTAGTAGTGATGTTGTAGAAGTTTATTTAACATGGTGTGAATCGAAAGTCTGAAATCGTAGTTGTGGAAGTGTTTTCTGTGAATGTTGGTCGTGTACTGTACAGATTTCACGAATTCACACATAAGAGTAACTAGGATTCTCAGAATTTATTCGATTCTACTTCACTGTGTGTAATAATGAAACGTTTATCTCGAGATAATTACCACAAAATTTTCTGTTGCAGGATTTATAAAATTCTTTCGTCACATAATTGCCTTAAATGGACATTCTTTGTTCTAAATTGTATTTAATTCACACCATACTACATAATATTCCACAATAAACCATAGCTACACCATGTAACTAATAAACTTGTTAAATTAGCATCGCACTCAACAAGTCAACCGCGTACGAATTCGGTTGTCAGCTAGCATGAAGCAGGTCAGTAGGCTTACAGTGTAAAGGGACTTCTCGTCTATATTCTACATGTGTTTGTATCCATTATGCATAAATAAATGCACTTTATTTATTTATTTATTTATTCATTCATTCATATTAATTAATTAATTAATTAATTCACTTTTCAGAAATGTTTTCAAATGGAATTTTGTGTAGTATTTCATAGCATCTTGATCTCCCTCTGAGTCACATTCTTCATGTGAAGAATCCATCTTCTTCTTCTTGCGATCTGCAGCGTGGGTACAATTCCCGTTCTGCGACACATAAAGAACTGGTAAGTCCACCTACGTTGTTATCGTCCTATATCTCCATCTCCTCGGGGAATATAAAGGAGAATCTGAAATGATAGACGATATGGCGGAATCCTGAAAACATGCTCACTCCATTTTCGCCAGACATCTCTTTTGTTTTCCATTGATTTCTTATATCTTCGCTTCTAATACGATCTATCAGTGTAAGTTCTGACAAAGTTTGTATAAATTTCATTTGTGAGATATTTATTATATTTTTTTTTTTACAATTCTGGCGCAGTTTTCAATATTTGCTGCAGTGTAAGGGCTTTGATATTAGATTATGAAATCTAATTTGAATTTCCTTCTTCATTTGTTTTTTAAAATTTCTTCATAATGTTCCATTAAATCCGTTACATGTTGCTAAATTTTCTCGTCTTCCTTCGATAATGTTGTATAAAAGTAAGACTTCCTAAATGAACAAAATCTGTAACGTGGTGTATTAATCTATTATTGCTATATATTTTACTCTTATAAGATTCTTACCACTTAGTGCCATTTTTTTTATATTTTTTTTCTTCTCAGATTTTCATATTTCAGTTCTGTAAAATAGTTGATCATCTTCAATAGTAGATCATCTTCATTTTCCGCAAGCAAAATCAGATCATCTGCAAATATTACTGTTTTTGTAGAGATGTTTCTATTTTTATTCTTGCGCGTTTTGACAACGTCCATTGTATAATAATTTATCTAAATATATTATGAGGGGTGATGGAGAGATTCCACAACCATGCCCTAAATGTATCTATAAATGTGTCGTGGTCTAAATAAACATAACATTATTGTTTCATAAATACTTTTATGCTCGACCATGCCGAAATGTAGTAATTATACACCTGGTAGCAGTCCTTTAATGCATGTCATTAAAGTACACCTACTCATTAAAGTTCAGGTGTTCAGCCAATGACAAGTCAGCTTTGTACCCTTATATCGATTATTCTCGGATATGCAATAGAAAGACAAATAGCGAAAAGTCACGGAGGCTGGAAATCCAATACTGTCGCAGAAGGTTATGTTCTGTTACTATAATAATTAGCGTTAATTGTAAATAATATTCAAATAAATTCAATTTGTCACCTGGTTTTTCAATTCTAAATCAATTTCCAGGTTATATCAGAGTAATCTTCATCTTATTCTCTACCAAGGTCAATGACATTCGGCCTCGGAAAAAAACAATACTTTCGCGTCTTGCGCACATCTCACAATTCAGGTCAGTTCGCACATAACCATAATAAAACCTAATTTTAAATAATTTCAAGTTAGAAATATGGTCGAGCATAAAACGTCGTATGAAACTTGCCTATAATGGAATTAAGACGCTCGTATGAAAATTATGAAACTCGCTTGCGCTCATTTCATAAACAATCATACTTTCGTCTTAATTACTACCATTATAAGCTCGTTGCATAATGTACTATTATTGTACTTACTCGTATTACGTTTATCTTTCAAAATTGAACCGGTTATTCAAAGAAAGGCTCAACTTGTCATTTTAAAATTTCATGGAAGGAACAAAAAACTGAATATCTTAGTACCAAACCCCGACACAAAGTTAATTCTATATAACTTCATATTTTAAATATTTCAAGAAGATATGTTATAATTTTATTCTTTCTGTGACTGCTTGAAAAGGGTTAAATTATAGTTTAAAATAACAGAATTGAGCTTTTCTGCTCCAACACTACTCTTTTTTAGAAATAAAATTCCTCTTAACATTTCAAGTCACTTGGCATACGAAAATTGGCTTACGGACATTTGACATACTCAAGATTGTGAGACATATATTTGGTATACCACGTTTTCATTCACAAAAATTTGGTATACCTTAACAGACATAGAATGATTTGATATGGTGCGAAATATAGGCATTGTAGTTGTATATTACTCATAGATTAAAGTTATGACCACAAGCACTTAAATAATCTAGAATTATTCTGTTAATTTGCTTCTATTATTGGTAATTCAGTGAAATATTCTTTAGCTGTCTATTTATTTTTTAGTAGGTTATTTTACGACGCTTTATTCAACATCTAAGGTTATTTAGCGTCTGAATGAGATGAAGGTGATAATGCCGGTGAAATGAGTCTGGGGTCCAACACCGAAAGTTACCCAGCATTTGCTCATATTGGGTTGAGGGAAAACCCCGGAAAAACCTCAACTTGCCCCGACCGGGAATCGAACCCGGGCCACCTGGGTTCGCGGCCAGACGCGCTGACCGTTACCTGTCTATTTACTTTGGTGTAATGCTTTCTCTGTGAATTCTTTATCCTCCTCCCTGCATCCAATGTGTGTCCGTTATTATTGTATAATACAAATTCCCTGCATAAGATAGCTGGAAACCGGATCTAGAAGTGCGTATCAATTCACACGCCATTTTAGTGAAGATTAGTAGAAAACAAGTAATATACTGGAAAATTTACCACATTAAGGTAACTGTGGCTTCATTGCAACACTGAAAGTGAAGAATGTTATTGTTAATATCCTATGGAAATTGTTCTGCAATACCAATTGATATATGAATACCAATCAGGAAGCCCGGGTTCCAGTCCCGGTGCCATATGGAAGTTGCTTTTAAAATTAAAAATAGGCCAATATTAATTAATAATATAATACTGTAATTGTTTTCTTAAAAAACTGCAGTAAGCTAAATTGAGTATACTAAATGCCGTCAACAAATTAGGGAGGCTAAACATGAGTAGGTGAAAATAAAGTATGCTAAAATTGAGTGTGTAAAATGTCCATATGCCAATTTTTGTATACCAAGTGACATGGAATCTCTCTTAACATATTAAGAGCAAGTGCTTGGTAACTTTCGGCGCTGGATCCTGGACTCATTTCGCTGACATTATCACCTTCATTTCACTCAGACGCCAGATAAGCATAACAGTTGATAAAGTATCCTAAAATAAACCAATTAAAAATTAAAACCAATTAAAAAAGTTAGTGTCAGGAGAAAAAGTATAAAATACTTCTCATATATCTTAGCAAAATTTTTCCATCACCATTTCACAACAATTTAAGCTTAACAAAATACATTTTTCAAGGAGTAGTCATAAAGGGGATTGAATTTAGGTCTAAATATTTAAGAAACAATTGTCTGAGTCTGAGTTGTAGGGATATTAAAGGGGACATTTTTATTAGTCTTCCGTTCCTTACAGTTGTGGTGACATTTTGTTCTAGGAAAAATTGCGAAAACATAAACATCGGTGTGCTCAAATGCTTTGAAAAATTTAGAGCATTTAACTATATCGAATTAATAAAAATATATTAAAGGGTTAGGTACAGCTTACAGCAGTAAAATGTTTGGAAATATTCAACATTTCTTTTTCCTCCATTGCTGTATCTTGTACAATAATGAAAATTGGTGTGTAAAATACTGTCCTTCTGCTATATGAAAAAATATATATATTTTTACGATTTCAAAAAAAAATATTTATATTTTGATGAAGCGTTTCCCTCATTACTCTAAACTTGTTAACTTTTCATGTTCTCTCTCTTTTATTTTATTGCTGAAACTCATGTTTACAATATCATGCTCTTTCAACTGCATTCCTTAACAAATAATATATTTTTATTTTGTGTTAGAATAAAATTCTGATATTTGCCAATTGTTTAAAATTAATTTATTTTTTATCAGACAATCTATCAAAGGTAGAGAAGTGATCTTGCACAATATTATAGATATGACATGCATAAATACAGACAAAAAATCTCATCACAAGATGTTGGATAGTTTTTGAGTTATGTGGGAAATGCTTCATCACTGCACAGTGAACTGAATTTTGAAAAAAAAAATGTATGTATATAATTATATAAATCATTTGTTTTAAATTGCAAAAATATTTTTTTCATATAGCAGAAGGACAGTGTTTTACACATACTAATTTTCATTATTGTACAAGATATAGTAATGGAGGAAAAAATGTTGAATATTTCCAAAATGTTACTGCTGTAAGCTGTACCTAACCCCTTAACGAAATTTTAAGTAATGGGCTGCAATACGTCTCTGCAAATCCATTTTCTACACTCCCTTCTGTATTTATTTCTCCTCAACCTTGGATCTATGAGTGGGAAGACATTTCATCGGAATATATCTCAAATTGAAAGGCTGTAGCTATACGAAAAGATGTTAATTGAGTATGTTTCCTTTTCTTGTTAGAGAGATTCGTGGATTCAGTTACAAACAAAAGTGTCCCAGAAAAACAATTTAAAAATTGTAGGTTGAATTAAATTTTTGTAAATATAGAACTACTCATGCAACAATACTAATTAGTTTTAGTAACTGAAATTTTGTGACATACTAGGACATTCGAAAAGTAATGGCAACACAGTCACTGTTTAACACTAAATTTACTTAAGTTACTTTTGACATTACATACTTCAAGACGTATAGTCTCCTGCCGCGTCAACAATACGTTGCCAAATTCTCTGAAGACGGCGCACTTCAACTGCAGCAGTATTTCTGGATATCTGTCTCACTGATCAATCTAAAGCTCTTCGGATGTCAACTCTTGATTGAAAGCGAACGCCTCGCTTCCACCCAACTTGTAATAGATAGTTGAGTATGGTAGGACTTCTCTCCCATAGGGTTATTGTAATGCCCTAAAGCACGGAGTTGCATGTTTTTCTCTTGCAACTTGGATTTTTATTTAGCATTTTTGTTCGTATCTTTAGAGCTGCATTGTTTACTACAAATCAGAAACAGTCACTTCAAGATTTTCAATATTGCAAATTTATGAAACAATCGCTGCTCTATTGCGCAGTACAATATTTCAATGGTCGCCGCTAGGAGCACTGATTTACAGCGTTGTTTCCAGTACTTATGGAATGCCCTAGTATCTATTTCTGCACATCTTTTCTATTTAAAATTGTCAGATGCTATGCCGTAGTGTCACACTGGCGCCAAGTAGGAGAGAAGGTGAAGAGAGATCACGTTCAAGAAGGCCGACGCTTTAGTGGTGTGATGCGACAATGAAGAAATAAAGGAATGCCTTTAAATAACTTTTGTTCACTG
This sequence comes from Periplaneta americana, assembly GCF_040183065.1. Classification (NCBI taxonomy): domain Eukaryota; kingdom Metazoa; phylum Arthropoda; class Insecta; order Blattodea; family Blattidae; genus Periplaneta; species Periplaneta americana. The sequence goes on from NC_091121.1 coordinate 109,744,290, forward strand.
AATTATATAGTTTTCTTCACTGGCTGTCAGAGCAGTGGAGAAGGGAGGAAAGGTTAAGATAAAATGATGGTAAACTAGAGATACATGAAGACAGGAAAAACAGGAATGTTTGAGGGGGAGGGAAACGCTTGTGCTTAAGGAGAAAGATTTAGGAGGCAAAAGAACTTGAGAAACGGATACTGTGTTCGGAATGGTTCTTTTTATCGTGGTTTGGCGGGCGTGCCCATCGACGACGATAAAGAGAAATTTCAGCTACCGAATTTGAGCAGGCATGGTCCGCGATCGACTATCATCGACGTATGTGACTGTTACTCCGCTGTCGAGGTTCGGCAGGCTTAGCACGCGATTCACCATCATAGAGGGATTCCACGGGAAACTAGTGGCCAAGGTCAGCCAGAATGAGTGTTGGGAAATACTGTAAGTTAGGAACGGTAAAGAGGGATTGTTGGAGAGTTGAATTTAACGTAGTAAGCCGAAGTGACTAAGCTTCAAGTGTGAACGCTTCTGCTGTAGGACAGGCGACGAAGTATTTAGCCCCGATAGAAATGTTGTCAGCAACTCTACTAGTGGCTGCCTGATTTAGAGTATTATTTGCTCAATCCAGGCTAACAAGCAAACATTCTGATGGAAGCAGATAAAAAAGTTAAATTTTTTCTTCGACTATGTTAATAATGTCAAAAGAAGTGCTTATACAAATTTTGGCCATTCGACCGCAATTACAAGGCCGTCCAGAAAGTGATTTTCCCTGGGGTCATTTACAGAAAAAAAAAGTACAATTGCATAGAAAGATTTATTGAAACAGGTGCAGCAATTGTTGAGCTATTTGTCAACATATCCCCCACTGGAACTGAGACATTTCTTATACCGTGGGATCAATTTTTATATCCTTGTGTCCTAGAAGTTTGTTGCCTGGGATCGGAACCAGTGTGTGACAGCCGTCTGCACCTCTCTGTCGATACCACGATATGAAAAATGTCTCAGTTCCAATGGGGAGTATGTTGAAAAATAGCCCAACAATTGCTGTGCCTGTTCCAATAAATTTTTCCAATGAAACTGTGTTTTCCTTCTGTTAATGACCCCTGGCGAACTTATTTTGTTACGGTCTTCGTAATTGCAGTCGAGTGACCAAAATTTGTATAAGCAAGACATTATTAACATGGTGAAAGAAAAAAAAAATAACTTATTTATCTGCCCCAATCAGAATTTTTGTTTGTAAGACTTTCATTTATATACAGCGCTGCCTTTATATAACCCGCGTTGGAAGCGAAGGATAAATATTTTATCTTTCCGATCTTTACCGTTACGGACGCTCATGACGTCACCTTGACGCACGAAATTCATAATTTGTCTTTTTTTTAGGTCGCTTCCTTCTGATAACGGTAAGAAATCACATGGCGGGCATAGAGGGTCTGATGGTCACGGTGTAATAACCTTGGGAGGAAACGGCTTGTTGTCTTCAGCTTGAATTACTTAGAATTGTATCACTTTGAGATTCATATCTGTCTTCGGATAATTGACTAAACAACAACATTTTGTACGCACGCTCAGGAAGCGATGTTTAATTTAGCGACGAAGTACAGCTGTTGACTTCACACATCAAGAGTTAAATGCAGTTTAATATAATAAATATCTTATTACGTACAAAAATTTCTAAGATACACATGAACTATTATTCCAGTTAATTAGGCAGATTCACACAGTTATTTTACTTTTTAATTGATTATTCAACAATGCTGTATCAACTACTAAATTAAGCGTCAATGGAATTGGTGATAGCATGATGGTATTTGGCGAAATGAAGCCAAAGATTCGCCGTAGATTATCTAACATTCGCGTTAAGGTTGGGGAAAACCTCGGAAAAAACCCAACCAGGTAATCGGCCCACACGGGAATCGAACCCACACCCGAGCTAGTGCCTGATTAAAAGGGAAGCGCCTCCGCCGACTGAACTACATCGGTGGCTCGCATTTACTATTATTTATATTATTACGACTACATTATTATTATTATTATTATTATTATTATTATTATTAAACATAGGTTAAGGGTGTTTGAGAATAAGGTGCTTAGGAAAATATTTGGGGCTAAGCGGGATGAAGTTACAGGAGAATGGAGAAAGTTACACAACGCAGAACTGCACGCATTGTATTCTTCACCTGACATAATTAGGAACATTAAATCCAGACGTTTGAGATGGGCAGGGCATGTAGCACGTATGGGCGAATCCAGAAATGCCTATAAAGTGTTAGTTGGGAGACCGGAGGGAAAAAGACCTTTAGGGAGGCCGAGACGTAGATGGGAGGATAATATTAAAATGGATTTGAAGGAGGTGGGATATGATGATAGAGACTGGATTAATCTTGCACAGGATAGGGACCGATGGCGGGCTTATGTGAGGGCGGCAATGAACCTTCGGGTTCCTTAAAAGCCATTTGTAAGTAAGTATTATTATTATTATTATTATTATTATTATTATTATTATTATTATTATTATTATTATTATTATTATTATTTAGGACTCATAACATTTAACTTCAATTTTTAGTTCATACACTTGATTTGACATAGTGTCAGTAACAATGAACAAGAAGTATTAAATTTTTAGTAGGCTTATCTTGCTAAATCGTCTTGCATCCGAATTTTAAACATAAAATACCACAACACTCACCATTTTTCAGGGATATAAGATTGCACAACCTAAGATGTTGATAAAGCGTCGTAAAATAACCTACTAAAATAAAAAAAATAATTAAAAAAAAATAAAAATATTGCACATTCTTCTACAATAATATAATTGTTTCGTAGCTTTAATTTCGCAAAGAAATTTTCGCGATATGACGCATTCTAAATGGTACAATTTGTTGTGAATTCCTTTTTCCGCGCGTGGTACGAAATATTCGTTTTTCTAACAGTCTCTGTTATCTCGGTGATCAATCTAAGGAGAAACAAGAAGCACCACTTATGAGGTAACTATGCCAGGAGATAATGGTATGGGGTGGCCAGTTCCTTTCCCCCCCTCTATTGCATTCATCGGTAACTAGTTACATATACAAAATGGAGGACAGTCAAACAAACCTTCGTACTGACACTATATGAGGCGGCTATCTTTGAATTGTAGAGGAAATAAAATAGTATGTACAGGGACATCATTTTATTTTTACTTCAATTTTTATTGTACCTGAGTTTTTCAATGTAGCCTACTTCACTCCCACTCCCTCTACTAGTAAACTTCCAGTCGTACGCAGTGAAAGTCGCCTTACGGTCATAGTAAACAGTACTGAGTATAGTACGTTCCAGAAATATGTTCGCGTTTTCCAGTGACGAAAGAGCTTTCAATATTGAATCATATTTTCGCACAGCTACTGTCGTCTGTTTGCCTACGTCGCATCCCGGTTTCCCCCACCCGCTTCTGCTCGTCCCTCTGTAAAGGCTAGTGACTGGGCTGTCTTAGCTCTTTTCTGAAAACATTAATTTCTGTTAAGAATTGGACGTCTACGTAATATTATACAACTGTTTAAAATAACTTAAATAAGTAATTAACTGTCACGTGATTCCCCCTTTCTACGGCCCTGCGACCTAACTACTTGGATGGACAGTAGATAGCATGTCTGAGTAATTTTATCTGTGCTGGTCGGGCAGAAGTGAAATTGAATTTACAGTACATAAGGTACTCTTTTATAGAGTAGGTACAGAATTATTTCAACATGCGTTACTAGTACGAAGGACGAAACTGGTAACTGGAATTAGGTACAATAGTCTATAGGCCGATAATATGCACAAAAGAACTGAAGTCTGTATCGAAATGAACGGCCATGATTTTCAAAAATGTGTTTAAATATCCATGTTATGATTATTTTTCAATTTGACTTCCTTCTCTATATTGTACGCCAATGTGCTGCAGACAGTATAATATACACTGCATAATGAATACGTCCGAATGGATAGCTCAATTCGTGAATAAAAACACTTATTGTTGATACAGTACTGTATTTTGATTAAACAAAAACCTAATGAAAATTATCAAACTCAAAATCACGATATTTCCTAGTTTATGTAAATGGATGAACTAATTTTGTTCTCTCCTATATCTAGTAAAGTGAGTTGTTTGTATTTTACGCCATTATCATCGAACTCCAGTCGAGGAAGGGGATAGCAAACGGTGTTTCCGGTTCTCAACCGTTAATCCAAAGGTCCAGCCAGGTTAATATTAGAAATGTTAGTAAAAATAAAATGATGTCCCTGTATTACGTACGTCCTTTTCTGTCACTTTCCTATTTTAAATATTTTCATCCGGTGGTTTTCGAATAGGTCAGTGTTCTTAGAACGTGAATGACATCTCTCTTTAAGCAAACGACGACTGCGACGGCGGCCAGTGAAATACAAATATCTCCAGTAGAAAGAGTAGCCGAATGAATAATGAGTGGCAGTAGTGATATCGCTCTGCTAAAATATGCAGGTCCTATTTCCCCTTCTGTGGACGGAAACTGGCCACGGACTGTGCATTGTAGAGTGAGTGGGGCGGCAAACAAACAGCATGACGACGTAACAGGCGGCCTGCTTCGAAATGAGATTTGCAATTCAGTCGAGACGTTAGGACAGTTCCTGCTGGTCATACTTCATGCGGAATAGAATGCTGACGTCTTCACTTTGGTCTCGTTTATTCATTATCTATCCCCACGACTTTCATTATTAAGTTCTTTCCTGCTGATCTACTTCTCTCTCTTCCCTCGCCTATTTCTCGTTATCTATTACTCTTTCCTATTTCCTCGCCCTACTTCACACATTCACTTTCATTACGCTTTACGGCCCTCCGGGTTTAGTTTGTCCGTCACGCGGGTATAGAGCGAGGTGACATGAATTGACAATCAGTTCTGTACGAAAATCGACTTGTGTTTGCTATCACAGAATCAATAGCAAAACTAAGCGCTACTTCAACGGCTTTTCAGTAGAGACAAAGCCCCACAATATGCACCATCATTGTGTTTTGCGAAGCTCTTGTTCCCTGTAATGTCACAGTCAAATTGGGGATTCTGAGAACTGATTAAACATCCCTTTTCATTATATTAATTATGTGCGTGAAATCTTGCTCCAGGAATATTTTAGTTTGGTATTAATTTATATGAAAGCGGGCGAATTTAATCTAAGAAAATTATACACGTCCGTACTGCACAGATTACAGAATAATAGTACATATTATAAAGTATTAATCAGTAGGAAAGACGAGCGTATTTTAAAGGCATTTACCCTACATACACCAACCGTGACATTATGAACAAATACTGTGCTTTACGAGGTTCTTGCAGCCTTCAATGTGATCATTAAATTGGCGATGCTAAAACTAATTAAAAGTTTCTTTTCATACTATTGTAATTCGGATGTTTTCAAAACGTATAATATTTCCACACAATGTCCTCCGAATCTTTCATTTGATTTTCGTATATTTTAATGAGACGTTATAACAAATTAGGAAACTTGTACTTCATATTTAATTCATAGATTTAACACTAGGTTATTTTACGACGCTTTATCAACAGGTTAGGTTATTTAGCGTCTGCATGAGATAAAGGTGATAATGTCGGTGACATTAGTCCGGGGTCCAGCACAGAAAGTTACCCAGCATTTGCTCATATTGGGTTGAGGAAAAACCCCGGAAAAAACCTCAACCAGGTAACTTGTCCCGACAAGGAATCGAACCTGGGCCACCTGGTTTCGCGGTTGGACATGCTAGCCGTTACTCCACAGGTGTGGACTAGGTTGTAACACAAATTGATGAATGAATATATTCAGAATTATAACAGTTGAACTTTCAGTTAGGGCATATTAAGTTAAACTCATAGACGTGTTAACCTAACATAGAAGAAGAGCATTTTATAGCCTGTATTAATATACAGGGTGTTTAAAAATACGGGGCATAATTTCAGGCATGTATTTCCCACATGTAGACAATCAAAATAGTTCATTACAACATGAGTCCGGAAATGCTTTATTTCCGAGTTATGGCCTTCACAACATTGAAATTCACCGGAACATTTTTCTTTCCGCAGGTCGTTGCCGTCAAAGGAGACATTAAGAGAGCACTCTGACAGTTCATTCCGAGGCGAAGGTTACATTCAGTGTTGTGTAGGCGTTAGACTGTGCGACATGTATTCAAATCAAGAGCTGGCAGAGATACACTTCATGTACGGTAAGGCGGACGGCAATGCTGCGCTGGCTCGTCGTTTGTACCAGGAGAGGTACCCACAGCGACAATGTCCAGATCGGATCGGAAGACATTTGTACGTCTCCATTGCCGTCTGTGCGAGTTTGGAAAATTTAACTCTCCTGGTTTGGGAATGGGACGACCAAGATCTACAACTCCAGAAGTACAGGAGGAGATTCTGGAGGCTGTGAACATGACTCCTTCTATCAGCACACGAAGGGTAGCGTTGCAAGTCAATGTTCCTCATACGACTGTCTGGAGACTGTTGAAAGAGTATCAATTGTATCCTTATCATTTGCAACATGTACAGACCCTGTCACCAGCAGATTACCCTGCACGAGTTAGGTTCTGTCAGTGGTTCTTGCAGCAGTGTGGTGTAAATCCGAACTTTCCTGCCTTAGTATTATTTACAGATGAAGCACAGTTCACACGAGATGGCATAACAAATTTCCACAATCAGCATGTATGGGCGTATGAAAACCCACGTGCAACTGTTCCATCTCATCACCAGGTGCTGTTCTCCCTCAACATGTGGGCCGGTATCATTGGTGATCGATTAGTTGAACCCCATGTACTTGTAAACAGACTTACGGGGCAGGCGTACACAAACATCCTGGAAAACACCATACCTCATGTTTTAGAAGACACTCCACTGATCAATCGTCAACACATTCACTTCTTGCATGATGGCGCTCCTGCACACTTCAGTCGTACGGCTCGCCGGTACTTGGTTCGAAGGTTTCCTGATCGATGGATAGGTAGAGGTGGCCCAATTGCTTGGCCTCGACGCTCACCTGATCTGAGCCCTCTCGATTTCTACTTGTGGGGCCATTTAAAATTATTGGTTTATTCGTCTCCGGTGCCTGATTTGGAATCCCTTCGGAATCGAATTGTGGCATGTTCTGAGGACATACGCAATACTCCTGGAGTTTGGGATCGTGTTAGCAGGTCAATGAGACATCGATGTGAGGTCTGTATTCAAGCAGGAGGTGGACATTTTGAACATCTTCTGTAATGACAACGACCTGGAGAAAGAAACACGTTCCGGTGAATTTCAATGTTGTGAAGGCTATAACTCGGAAACGAAGCATTTCCGGACACATGTTGTAATGAACTATTTTGATTGTCTACATGTGGGAAATACATACCTGAAATTATGCCCCGTATTTTTGAAACACCCTGTATATTAATATATACAAACTACAGTTCGACTAAAAAAAGTTTGGAGAAGGCCCTATATGGCAATTAAATTATTTAATAATTTACCGAATGGCATTATAAGTCTTCCGATTCTAACATTGAAGAGAAGGATCGGGATTGTTTTATTTATTACATACCCCTCTTTATAAAATTGATGAATTTTATGACTTAAACTGGTAATGTTAACTATTTGAGGATGTCATGATATATGAACGACATGGATAAACTATCTATCTATCTATCTATCTATCTATCTATCTATCTATCTATCTATCTATCTATCTATCTATCTATCTATCTATCTATCTATCTATCTATCTATCTATCTATCTATCTATCTATCTATCTATCTATCTATCTATCTATCTATCTATCTATCTATCTATCTATCTATCTGTCTGTCTATCTGTCTGTCTGTCTGTCTGTCTGTCTGTCTGTCTGTCTGTCTGTCTGTCTGTCTGTCTGCCTGCTTGCCTGTCCATCTATCTATCTACCTGTCTGTCTGTCCGTCCGTCCGCACGCCCGCCAGCGTGTCCGCCTGTCCATCCATCCATCTATAAAATAACCCTCAGAATAATAACAGGAATTAATTACATTTTGTTCTTCAAAAGGATACGATATTCACTTTCACTCATATTTATTTTTATATATAAAAAGCTGTACACATTAGAATATTTCTTTTAGAAGTTTCGGTCTTCTGCCATATAGCAAAACTAGATTCTGTCACATGATGGGACTCTCTAATCGCGTGGTCAGCACGATGCACAGCACAGAGATGTCACAGGACAAATACAGGACAAGGAAAAAGACTCAATTCCTTGGATTGAAGACAAATTTCCGTCCACAAAGGAAATCGAAGCAGGGACCGCTTGTTACGTGTGATCTGCAATTAATAAAAACTGCATTTTACTTGAATTATGTAACATTGAATACGATTATATTAGGAACGGAGCTGAATTTGAAAATGGCATGACAACAAATATCTAATTGTTCTTGTTGTTCTTTTCATTTACCACAGTGTTTGCTTAAGTTAATTCAGTGGAATTCAGCAATTACAAGCTCAATTTAATTGAAGTAACATTAATCGAAAAGCAGAACAGAGTAGGTCGTCATTTTCGTTACAGCACTGGCCTAAGTAGGCTTACTTGCCTGTCCAAGGAATTTGGTTGATCCGGGAAGAAATTCGGTTGTGCGTTATCAACTTATCATCAACCGCAAGGAAATGAGTTCTCCATATCTTTATGAATAATGATGGATGATGTAATGAAAAAGATGGCAGGAGATTCGTAGAGTCACTATAATTGAGGGGTGTTTTCTCAAAACTCGTTATCTACATTTTTTTTCGATTATGAGGTTTTAACGTATCCTTATGTTTTTGGGTCAGGAGAATCCAATGGTGCTATCAGAATTAAGCTAAAGTTGGTAGATATATCAGTAAATGGATGTTGAAATAAAAGAGATTTTTCAAAACTCGGTATCTACATTTGGCGAATTTTTACAAAACTTGTTATCTACAAGAGTTGGCATTAAATAAATGTTACATTAGTTATTTTTCACTTGGTAGCCACGCTGGTTAAATAATACTTTGTATACAGTTTTCTTTCACTATTAGACCAGTTTGTACTGCTTCAGGATGCATTTAAATCTCAACATTATGTAGACTGTTGCTCAACAGAACAAGTTTAAATAATATTCAAGAAAATTAGTGAATATGTGTCACCCAGTGCAAGAGATTCCAAGAGGCGCAAGAGACATTGAAGTGAACAAGAAATTCTACCTAAATATTAAAGGAATGTTGATTCTGGTGATTTACCGAATGTCACTTGTGTTCACGATCTTGACATCGAGAGCAAAAAGGTAAATAAGCTTTGCCCCGAGTGTGATTTATATTAAAATAACTTGATACACTTCAGACAAAATTTTTATAACAATGATACAAATTTATAGCAGGATATGTTTCCAAACAAGTACATGACAGTTGCAAACCCTGCAAGGCGAACTATCACTAAAGAGGAGAAGAAGAGAAACAGATCTGTGACGATTTGCTACCATGTAACAGATGAAGATGTGTCATGAGTTGAGGACAGATTACAATGTCTGGCTAGAAAATATGTAATCACAGGACAAATTCCAAAAGAAAATCGTGGTGGTCGGCGAAAGAATGAAAGGGTTGAAGAGTAGACAGATCAGATTAAAAGAAACATTTTGAAACACAAATGTAGCGAGGCACACTATTCCCGACGAGATACCTGTCGTTCTTTTTTGTCACCGGAACTGAACTTGATTACGTGAGAACGATACAAGTGCATTCGGTTTGGTGGTTTGAGATGTTCTTTGTCTAAATACAAGTATTTCAATCTAGGATTTGGTTATCTTGGGAGGTCACAGACATCTGTTCTACATGTACACAGTTCTTACTGAAAATTAAAGCTTCCTCTGTTAGATTAAAAAAAAAATGGGAACAGTATTATGGGCTTCACAAAATGAATGCCAATTTTTTTTTTCAAATATTAAAATCGACTATCAGTTTTGACTGCCAGCAAAACCAGACACTTCCCAAAAGTCCTGATATACAGGGTGTTTCATAATTCCTATTACAAACTTCTAGGAGTTGTAGAGGGGACTAAGTAGATAAAGTTTTGGTTAGAAACCCATGTCCGGAAATGTATCATTTCGATGAAAAATAAGTTTGAAGATCGAATCGATTTCACATCGCCTACTTCACTAGAAACAATGAAGATCTTTCTCCGACTCTACAGGTGTCTCATAAACAAGGTTCTTCATTTCGTCCCAAAGGAAAAAGTCGAGAGGAGTTAAATCTGGCGACCGTGATATCATTTTGGAACCATATTTGCTGACGTAGTGGCAGTGACAATTCTTCACATAACTCTTCCAGTACCTCTTGTAGGAAGGTCAAGTACCTGAGATCAGTTAGGCGGTGCGTGGAACTACTCTTGTAGAGCACACTGGCAAGAGCCCATTGTCTCTAGTGAAGAAAGAGATGTGAAATCGATTCGATCTTCAAACTTATTTTTCATCGAAACGATACATTTCCGGACATGGGTTAATAATCAAAATTTAATGTACTTAGTTCCCTCTACAACCCGTAGATGTATGTAATAGGAATTATGAAACACCCTGTATAAAGAAGCTAATGAAATATTTTGACATAAATTGATAAAAGTAAAGTGTTATACCAGGATGTGTTGAAATGGTGCACACAGAATGACAATGACAACATCGATGCAGAATATCAGGAAGGAGCTCCATACTAGCTACATGCTTCATACGTAAGTATTTGTGTTATCCTGTGAAAATAAGTATTTTTTGTGATTGTTTCACAAAAAATTTGGACATCATTATCTAACAATAAAATGTGTGTATACTGTAAATAATATTAATATTATTGAGAAACACTGGTGCAGAGAAATGTAGAAAAACATTTATGCTTATTGATGGCTAAAGTGCAAATATTAATATGAAATGTAACATTTTCTAAAATTTTCAGCTTCATTGTGTAATGACAAAACGTTTGTGTTACAATAAATATCAGTGTGACACATAATAGAACAAACATTTTGGATAAATTGATATAAACCTCATATTAAGGGAAGCAGATAACGAGTTTTGTAAAAATTCAATAAATTTGTTAATATATTCTAGGAAAATACAAATTCGCAATTTTTTTGAAACGTGTTTACCAATACCATTCTAAGATTGCAATATATTATATTTTTTACGCATTAAATTTTCATCACGATATAGATGTATTTTAAAAAACAGCTCTCCTGAAAAAAAAACAGGTTTTTGTAGATAACGAGTTTTGTAAAAACACCCCTCAATTGCATGTACCATTTAAGTGGTTGGTGATTTTGTGATTGTGTGGATTTTGACGTTTGTAGATTATGATGTGTACGATATAAATTAAAGTTATTTAATTTGTAACCTTTGTGTTATGTTGCAGGTTTAATCGACTCTCTGCCACTAAAGAGCAGGGATGTGTTGCGGGTTGCATCGGCGCGCCCTAGCTAAGAAGCAAGGTAGGCCTATGCATAGAATATTACAGAAATAATAACGGATATTTTAGCCCAATAGATGCTCAGTTAAACATTTCACGTGAAAAATTATGAATAAAGAAATTTTATTACAAGGATGAATCTTGATGAACATCAAAAATAAAATTGTACTATGAGTAAAATTCACACTCTAACATTAAAATAATGTGATTAAAGTCAATAAACAGAATTCAGATATTGGTTTTCTGCAGGATAGTATATATTGTCGTACTTCAGCTGCTTCTCAGTTGTGAACGTAAACAGAACGGAGTAGAGGTCAAATACAACGGTCAACAGAAAAATGTAATACCTTATTGGTGGAAGGTTCACACTTTTCTAAAAAAAAATGTATTTTTTTTTTCCGAAATGTTTAACACCTCTTATTCGGTAACTATTGCTAGTAGGATCGTTATTTTTGTACATATCGATAGGAAATCTAATAAAGAATAATTTGTCCCTCGGACGTATTTCAATTGCGTGGACGGTTCTCGTGTAAATCTACTTTAAAAACCACTAATTTCAAGCCACTGAACGATGCAACCAGACTACAACATTGTAGGCAGAGAGGGAGGTGGGAGGTAGTTCACGTAGGGAGGCAGATCTAATTTCGTTGACCTTTTACATCTGTATTACAAGAAGAAAGAGCAGTGTGTTAGTGATGATGTTGCCAGATTGCTGAAACTTCTAACTTAATTTGCTAATTAACCGTTTATTTAATCACAAAATGTAATATAGGTTTTCTGTTCATCTTAGTTCCTTTCAATTTGCAGGATTATTTCACTTCCACCTTGTATACTGATGTTCATTATTATTATTATTATTATTATTATTATTATTATTATTATTATTATTATTATTAAATTTAGCTGGCAGAATTAAAGCCGTAAGGCTTTCTCTTCCACTCAACCAGCAAAAAGCATGTATACTGTACATATGAATGAACCTTACAAGCTACAAAGATCACAATAAATTGAGTTAGATAAAAGTTACGTGTGTACAAGAGGTACTTATGAGTTAAACAGTAAAATACTATGAACTATTAATTGAACAGTGAAATAGAAACTGTACCAAAATTAAACTAATAGACCTATACATAATATAGTGCCATCAGGATGCATGTCTAAAGAACGAAGACAATCCTACATGTTGGTGTCTAGCTATAGCTACAAATGAACATAATCCCAGATACATGTATGGAAAAAAAGTAACCATTCATTTGCCTCCTTCAGGGACTAACAGTCAGTCGTGTGTGTTTATTATATTATATTCCTTGTCTCGTGTTGTTTCAAGCAATGGTCTTATGTCTTATTGACTACGTGGCCAAGAAGTGCCATAACTTATCATTGTAAAATGTTTGGTAGTTATACAAGAGGGCCGTTTTTGCAAAACTTGCTGACTGCAACATTTGCAAAATTGAGATTTTGATGGATTCGTTAACATAAGGTAGGCCTCTACATGATGTTCAAAGCGTCTTATTTAAAATTGGGTTATTTCTCTTCATTGTAGTGTGTCAAAGTGTGATCATTTTCTCAAAACTTGCTTTCTGCTATAAGTGAGAGATACAGCAAAACTTGCTTACTATAAGGTACATGACCCAAATAAGGCCCGGTTCTAAATAAGGCCCATCTGTCATTTTATTAAGATAACGTTACAATTTCCACAAGGTTTTTAATGTTTCTGACAGTTCCTGACCTCTAGCGGCTAGAGTAAAAACTGCAACAATTTAAGTGAACGATTTCACCATGTTTACTTTAGTTGAGCAGTGAACAACGTCTGAAGCTGCTGTCGCTACTATTTCGAGGTATTTTAATAAACCTTGTCCTTTTTTTGGTAACTGAACATAAATGAACATGGTATATGTCATTTCAAAGCATATGAGTAGTAGAATAAGATACTGTATTGGTATTTTCTACTTAACGTGTATTTATTTATCCCTAGTAAACCTACGAATGAAAGTGTATATTTACAGGGAGCTCCAAATAAGGCCCTCTATAGATGAGCTAAACAAGGCCCATGGGCCTTATTTGGAACACGAATTATCTTCAAGGCTTTTCTTATTTTGAGCCTCATAAAGACGTTCTGTAACATACAGTAATTTATTTATTAGAAAATTGTGAAAATAATTATCAAAGCTACGACATTTATTTTAATTCGTAATTTAATTAATTATTTGTAGCATAATAATTGTGTTTATTTGTTAAAATATAATATTTTAATTCTTTTGGTATGTAATACCTACACACAAAATTTTTATTTATTTAGAGAGCTTAAACTTGCATTATTTTGACTCGAAAGGACTTGAACCATAGAATGATTGATTTTATCAGCTGAAAAACTACATTTGGCGAATCCGTGGTTTGCGAAAACTACGTATCTCTAGTAACATTATTTACCTATTATTTTAGACGGAAAAGCCAAAGAAAATAAGAGCACTTTGGACCGAACAGCAATTGCAGCAGGCAATGGAGATTATAGCTCAAGGAATGCTGTAAGGACGGTAACAGCGTAATTTAAAATCCCACGAAGGACATTAAGAAATCACCAAATTAGTGAAGAGAATACAAAAACCTTAGGCATATCATCAATTTTGACCTCTGCTCAAGAACAGAATCTCTGCAAGAGGATTTTTAGTCTAGCACAGATAGGCATGCCAATAACGGGCAGAGTACTTCGACTACTACACTTTTTGTGATAAAAATAACATTGAAAACCCTTTCAACAAGTCAAGTGGACTTGCTGGGAGAAAATAGTTGGAACTGTTTTTACGACGACATCCAGAAGTATCCGGAAGAAAGGTGCAGAGCATGAATCCTGATAGGGCTGCAAAAAACTCAATAAATTCATTGTTAAGGATTATTTTGATAAGCTGACTCGCTTAGACATTTTAGATAAGTCCCAGCTAATCCATAATACTGACGAAGAAAAGATTGTAAACTTTCTCTCCATAAACAGCAAACAGTCTATGCAAAGAAAGGTGAGAAAAGAGTACATCTTGTAGCCCCTGAGTACGGTGAAAATGTATCTATTGTCTCATGTGGCAACGCAGTGGGTGAAGTTATACCGTCTATGATCCTTTTCAAGGGAAGAGATTAAATTCCGTATGGAAAGATAACCTTCCACCTGGCACTGAGGTTGAGATGACTGAGAAAGGGGCAATGACAACAGCAGCCTTCATCAAATGGTTATATCATTTCGCTAAATTCAAGACACAAGGCAATATTCTATTAATCTTTGATGGGGCATCATCGCAATTGGACGCTGGCATTGTAGATGTAGCAGACTCATGTGGCATTACGTTGTATTGCTTACCTAGCAACACCACTCATGAGTGTAATCTTTAGGCTAAGGAAAAATATTCCGTTTTGTTTTCCCAGAATGTGTCTTAAACTGAGGACAATATACCAGTTCTCTCTGTGAAGAGTATAATCTTCAGATAACAGTGAAAATATGGTGAAAATATTCAGTTTCCTTTCCCCAGAATGTGATCTTAGACTAAGAACAGTTTTTTTTTTGTTTACTCAGAGTGTAATCTTTAGACTAAGGACAAAATATCAATTTGCTTTATCCAGAATGTGTTTTTTTCTACTTAACTTTAAATATTATTATTGTAGTTCATTTCGTTTAAATACAATTATTGTAATTTAATTGATTTCTATTTTCTTTCATAATCACTATTTATTTACACATGGGCCTTATTTGGGACTGACACTGGGCCTTATTTGGAACGAGTGTGTCAAATAAGGCCCATTACTCACATTTTAAATATTGTACTATTATAGACAAGTTTTTCAGTAACTCTAAATCTAAGACCACGTCTTCTTTGCTGCTCACCCTGAAGTATGTTTTAGTACATTTTTCAGAATTTTATCTCCTTCAGTAACAATACAATAGATCTTGATACGTTAAGTGGGCCTTATTTGGCACATGTACTTTAGTGTTTTGTCTCTCCTGTAAAATTTAGTTTTTTTCAGTTAGCAAGTTTTGGGGATGATGCAGGCCAAACGGTTCAATTCTTGAAGATAGATCTTGTTACCAATTTTACTATTTTAGCTTTATAAACTAACGGTAATTTTTATTTTCTCAGTGTGTTTGTTCAAAATTGTAACCAATGGCTCTATTAATAATCCGTGTCGCTACAGCCCGTGAAGGGCCTAGACCGACCGGACGGCTGCTGGCCTCACGCCCACATGTCGAAGCAGAGGTGGACGATCATCCAACCAGAATGGAGGTGTCATGTGGTTAGCACGATGATCCCCCCAGCCGTTATAGCTAGCATTCGCAACCGGATTTCGCTACCTATCGTAGCTCCCCAATTGCATCACGATGCCTGGTGGACACCGGTCCCATACACTGGCCGAAATTTCATGAGAAAATGTCTTCCCCCCATGAGGACTCGAACCAGCGCGCATTCCGTAACACCAGTCCTAGGCAAGATGCCTTAGACCTCGACGCCACGGCGCGGGACAATGGATCTATTAGATGTTCATATATAGCTAAAATCTATGCTCATGTAGATGAGCGACTTCCAAAGGGCGGCCCGTGGGCCAAGTGTGGCCCGTCAGCGGTTTAGTTCTAAGCCCAGAGCAAACATAAAGCCTAATGGAGAGAGAAGGAAGCCTAATCTGTGAGATGATATAGTTATGGGAAATAAGCTAATTTTAAAACATACAAATTAGGTCAAAACGGTATTTTTTCAAAAACAATTTTGAAGTAACAAGAGATTTGTCACACATTTTAAAACCATTACAGATAAATAATATTTCTGAAGAAGTTAAAGTTATGTTACCTGAGATAAACCAAGACTGCTTACAATTTGAATTCATGAGATTCAGGCTTCAGAAGCACTTAACAGCATTTAATAATACTTCTGTTTGTACAAATATGTGCATAACTTTCAATCTTGCAAGACACTTGCATTGCATATTTTCTCAATATTTGCATCAGCATACTGATATAAATCAAGCTTCTGAGATATACAGTAAGTAATGTAAAATAAAAATTGCTGAAATATGAGGAGCAACTCTTCAAAATACATAATATCCACCCATGGACAAAATTGAGTTTGATATGAAATCGTATATTTTAACATGGTCTACACGCTCTTGAATTCATATTTAAAAAAAAAAGCATTTTAACACTTTGTAATAGACCTTCGAAATGTAGTGGACAAACCGAATAGCATTTTACCCTCTAGTATGAATGTATCGAATAGAATTTTGTCCCTATCTCCTTAAACTAATATTTTCCTTTCGACAAGAAATAATGTGGTAACCATGTTAGACTAGAATTTAAATTCAATAATCAGCGGAATCATACAACAATGTTAATGTTGACTTTAATTAATAATTTTTATTTTCATTAAGTTCTCAGTAACTTTCAAGATGATTGGAGATTATCCGCCACCTAATAGACCCACACTTAGATAAAATCTTCAATGAACATCGTACTCATTCGTCTATTTTTTTTCGGAGGAGCGTCCGTAGGCTTATTGTAAATCTCCTTGTTTGATCAAATTTCTGAACAGTTATAGGATTAGATTATCCGCCACCTATTAGACCCACACTTACATAAAATCTTCAATGAACATCGTACTAATTCGTCTATTTTTTTTTTGGAGGAGCGTCCGTAGGCTTATTGTAAATCTCCTTGTTTAGTCAAATTTCTGAGCAATTACAGGATGAGATTATCCCGTACATATTAGACCCACACTTAGATAAAATCTTCAATGAACATCGTACTCATTCGTCTATTTTTTTTTTCGGAGGAGCGTCCGTAGGCTTATTGTAAATCTCCTTGTTTGATCAAATTTCTGAACAGTTATAGGATTAGATTATCCGCCACTTATTAGACCCACACTTACATAAAATCTTCAATGAACATCTTACTAATTCGTCTATTTTTTTTGGAGGAGCGTCCGTAGGCTTATTGTAAATCTCCTTGTTTAGTCAAATTTGTGAACAATTATAGGATGAGATTATCCGCCACCTATTAGACCCACACTTAGATCAAAACTTCAATGAACATCGTACTCATTCGTCTATTTTTTTTTTTGGAGGAGCGTCCGTAGGCTTATTGTATAACCTCCTTGTTTGGTAAAATTTCTGAACAATTATAGGACAAAGCTAAAATTCTTTCAATAATGTATTATCATAATACACTTCTCTCTTTAATTGACTGAACATATTGGGAATTAAATCAAAGGCTTTCTCAGAACACACGCTATTAAATAAGTTATTTGATATAAAACAATTTTTATCTCGAAAAGGAAGGGAAAACGAGCAAAATAGTATTAATCTTTTTTGTTTGAAATACCTACCTCAAGAAATAATCCCCTGAAATTAATGACATTAGGCCTACTTATGGTTCACCTTGTATATTATAGTGGTGATGGATCTGAAAGCAGAAATGTAAAGGTCCACCATGACTATGAATGTAAAGTTGGCTGACAAATAAATGTCAATATCAATTAAGTCTCTTCGAAAAGTAATCATATAAATTTCCTCGCCGGAAATCGAAAACTACTCCTTTGGGTTTATATTTGTGCACTCTGTCACTCCAGCTCCAAAGGAAGAGAGGGTAATGTTATCTCTTTCATTTGTGGTAAACGGTTGACTAAAAATATGAGATTAGTTTATCAGAATTTGAGAGAAAATTCATGTTGACCAGCACCAACCACTTCGTTTGGAAGGTAAGTGATAGCCGTGTTCAGTCGTCACACGGACATTGGGAGTTAACTTTTTGAATCCTCGTGACTGGCAGATATGGGAATCTATTCCATTATAAAGCTAACTAGTGCTCATCAATATGCGGAATGCAGTCACCTGTAACTATTACACAGGGCTTTGTGAGTCGCATCAGGTTCGACAGCCTGTCTCCATGTTGATTAATCACGCTATTCCTTTGTCACATTTTAGTAATGGAGGTGTTTAAAATTCAAAATTACCATATTCCATCACGCACTTTGTACGTTACTAGCGTGGACTTGGTGGGCAGTGATGCCTGAAATTTAAACTCCTCCTCAGTGGAAGAGCTGTTCGTCCTCTGAAACCAAGAGTCGGCCGCCGTGCCGCGCCCCTTCAGCGTTTGGAGCGGCTTCTAATTTCGCAAATCTGTTTCTCATGCAGCTCCACCTGATATAATGTTCTAGAAGAATAATGGCTTCGTGTAATTAACTATTCAGGGATAGGCTGCTGTAATCTATCCTGATAAATGTCTTCTGTCTCCACGACAAACTAACATCATCCGTAATGTTACAGATAACGTGATGTTGAGAAGGATGCTATTCGGAGGATAGGAAACTTTTAGAATGATGAAGTTAAATTACCTGTAAATTTTCCTGTGTCCACTTTGATTAAATTTACTTGAATGCATAAAGAGACGGTACAAATATAATTTCATGTGTCCTGCGCTGTTTGACTAAAGTTACACCATAAATGTTCATTATGTGGACAGACAATTCGATTTAGAAAATAAAATAAAACAGTGTATTATTGTTGTATTTTTACTTCTACTACCGTACTCAACACCAACACTTATAGGCTACTATGCCTTATTCAACCTCCATTACAGGAATATGCGATAGGACTCCAATTACAAAAAGTGAATATGACATCTGATCAACGTCTGTAACTACCCTATCCTATACAGGATTCAAATCCACGATCATGTCATATCGCTTTGTTTACTTTGAATACAAGGTGTGGAATGGAATGGAATTTAACTGAGGACGGCACGGATGGCCCAGCACTGCGATCAATTGAGATCGATATGGAATGAGTTGCATGCCATAGATCCCCTACCGCATCACCCTAACCACATGACTCCCTTAACGACCGGTCCCTACAGCCGACAGAATCCATATATCATTCCTGCTTCGGCAAATTCCCCCAAGGTCCCCCCCTGTCCGTCCGAGGCGAAACTCCTCCCCTGAGTAGGTCCGCCTCGGGTGCCATTGCAGAAGCCATCCAACATCGCTGAACTATATTCCATGTAGGCCGGCCGTGAGAGTCAGCAGCTTCGGGTGCCGCGATCTGAAAAGCCAGAAACCGGATGATGAGGGAGGAAAGGAAGTATCGAAGATGAGTGGGGTTCCAATCACCTGATAAAGTTACTTGATATTCATCCGTAGGAGTGAGGGAAAAACCCCGTAAAA
Source organism: Periplaneta americana (assembly GCF_040183065.1). Taxonomy (NCBI): domain Eukaryota; kingdom Metazoa; phylum Arthropoda; class Insecta; order Blattodea; family Blattidae; genus Periplaneta; species Periplaneta americana. The sequence continues at coordinate 109,763,896 of NC_091121.1, forward strand.
GCTTCATCCAGGCAACTCGTCCTCACCGGGAATCGAACCCGGGACCGCTGGGTTCGGAGTTAGACTCGCTAAACCCTTAGCCATAACGGTGGACCAAGTTAGATTTACTTCGATGATACTACCTTCACGCTGCGGTCTCTCCCCACACGCTCCGGTGTTGTGTGTTTACATCTATTCGTATAGCCTACCTGTGTGTGTAAGTCGGTGTGCAACAGGAATAGTACTCATGTACAAAATAACATTTAAATTTGATAACATTAATAACGAAGTATTTATTTAAAGGCAGCTTATATGCAATAAACGATAATTTTTTACAACGGTTAGATAAAATTAACAATTTTCAGAAGCTATCCCCAGTAATTTCTGGAGCCGTCACATTTTGCCCATACAGGCAATCAGAAAAACATTCGAGCTAAGATAAAGATACATTTACTGAACTATAGTAAACGATGTTAAATATCTATGCAATGCTAACACACTCTCTCATAGACGCTCTGTGTTCTCCGCTGAAGCTATGTAGTGAGAATATCTTGAGATGCGCAACCAACAAATGTAATAATATTAATCTAAGAAGCACATTTGAATTTCTTCCTACATCCGCTCTTCTTAACATTATGTATTAATCGTAATGGCATAAAAGAAATCAAAGTCTTAAAAAAACTTGAACTCAATGAACAATTCAGGCACCACATAATTTTTAGTCGTCATGGCTACATGCTGCCCGGAATTTGCCTATCCTTGAATTCGACAATAAGTAAAACGTATTAAGATGCTTTAGATTTGATTAACGGTTGGAATTAACAAATAAAAGAATGTAAATGTCAGTACAAACTTAAAATGAAACAAATTATGGGTGTGTGTGTTTTACGAGTGTCTACACATTACGATTTATTACTGTAAACATGATAAGAGTTTCTTTAAAAAAATGCATTAACTCCAAAATCAGTCGTCGAAAGTCTTAACAGAGTACACCTTTAGGTAGAGCTAACCCTCAGGAATTTAATAGTGCTATAATCTCAGATTTGGTAAATTTGAACTTATCATACTTTACCTCTGAGGTATGTTTTCCACCAACATTCCGGAATTTCCAAGAAAAGTGAAATGCTAAAGTTCCTTTTTAAAGTCATTGAGCTCGTAGCGTAAATGAGTTCAGGAAGAAAAAACAAACTAAGCTCTTCCTAAGTCTATTTCACAGTTCCTCATTTTTTTAATCCAATGAAATTATGTTAAATATTGTCTAATTTGCTTATTCTACATACGTGTAAATTAATGTCTTAAATGGTTCCAACCATAAATTTTGTTAAATACTTAATTTATTTTTGCAACTTCATTGGTTTAACATTGTACAAAATAATACTGACTGACAGACTGTGTCATATTTTGACAGAAAATATAGAAAAGTTACTTGTGTTGCATTGTAATCTATCTTGAGCGTAGGCAATGTAAGAACTGTGATGAAAGCTGAGTGGAAAGGAGAAAAATTCTTCCCGGCACCGGGATTTGAACCCGGGTTTTCAGCTCTACGAGCTGATGCTCTATCCAATAAGCCACACCGGAGTCCCATCCCGATATCGAATCGAAATCTCTCAGTTTAAGTTCCACCTCTTGGGTTCCCTCTAGTGGCCTACCCTCCTGCACTGCGTCATAGATGTATGACAGTGGGACAGTGTCCACATACATGTGCAGAGGTGTACTCGTTATGAGTGACTAAGTGGCCGGGATCCGACGGAATAAGCGCCGTCTTAAATCACTAAAGTGATTATTTTTCGCATTTATATTATTATGACGTACCGAAATACATATGATATTTCCGTGCATTCTGCGTCATCATAGACACATAACACTACTTTGGGGCGGAACGACGACTTTGACAAACTGACGAGAATCGAGCCACTGTTTTGAGGTACTAATCTTTTCTTTAGTTGGCTATCTAATGACGCTGTATCAACTACTCGGTTATTTAGCGTCGACGCAATTGGTGGTAGCAAGATTGTATTTGGCGAGATGAGGCCGGGGATTCGCCATAGTTTGCCTGATATTCGCCTTACAGTTTGGGAAAACTCGGAAAAACCCAACCAGGTAATCTGCCCAAGCGGAAATCGAACCTACGCCCGAGCGCAGCTTTGAATCAGCAGGCAACCCCCTCAGCCGACTCAGCTATGCAGGTGGCTATTTTGAGTTATCAGGTTTGGGGTAACATAGCCATTTTTAATCACAAGTAACAATTATCTTGATAAATGTATCATCCATGGAATTAGCGATAAGCTGACGACAAATATCCGCTCTGCGTTGAACCTGTTCAGGTGTCAATTCTATGTTACTTTCTAAGCACCTTAATGTAACAGTGTTTTGTATCTTTGGAGGAACCGAGTCCTTATAACGACCTGCGAGTTTTTTTTGGGGGGGGATATTCTTCCAAAACTCTGTGTGTATTCTCAATAGTATAACAATTTCTGAAATAAGAGGCGCATCCAGAAAGTAAGTTTCCCTATTTAAAAACACACACTTTTAGGAAAACATTTATTGGCAACAGGTACAGCAATGTTTCAGCTATTTTTCAACATAGCCACCATCAGAACTGAGACACTTGTCGTATCGTGGGATCAACTTTAGTATCCCTCTGTCGTAGAACTCTGCCGCCTGTGAATGGAACCAGCGTGTGACGGACGTCTTCAGCTCTTCGTCGTTGCAAAAACGCTTACCGGAGGACAGGAATTTCTTGAGGTGCAAGAAAACGTGAAAATCGCTGGGAGCAAGATCAGGACTGTAGGGTGGATGATGAAACAACTCCCAGCCAAATTCCGTCAAAACAGCTGCTGTGCGCCGAGCCGTATGTGGACGAGCATTGTCATGGAGGAGCACAACACCTGCAGTAAGCAGTCCACGCCACTTGTTTTGAATGGCACGTCGCAATTTTCGCAGTGTTTCATAGTAATGGTCAGCGTTCACTGTTTCACCTCTTGGAAGGAAGTCAATGAGCAGAATGCCCTTCCTGTCCCAGAACACCGTGCACATCACTGTCCGTACCGACAGCGTCTGTTTGAATTTCGTCCTGACCGGAGATCCACTATGCCGCCAATGCATTGACTACTGCTTGGTTTCCGGGGTGAAGTGCGAAATCCAAGTCTCATCGCCCGTGACGATCCTGTCGAGGAACTCGTCGCCGTCATCGTGATACCGTTGCAGAAATGTCAGTGCTGCTCCAAAACGTTGCATTTTGTGTTCGGGTGTCAGGTTTTTCGGCAGGCACCCACCTGACACACACTTTTTTGAACATCAGGTGCTTAGTGACAATCTCATGCAACAAGGATCGCGATATCTGCGGAAAATGACTGCTCAGCTCCGTAATCGTGAAGCGACGGTTCTCCATGATGCACTGCCACACCAGCTCAACACGATCATCATTGATGAGGGACGGTCGCCCACTGCGCTCTTCATCATGGACACTTTGACGACCTTCGGAAATCTGCCTACACAAGCGACGCACCATCTACTTACTCATGATGTTCGGCCTATAGACCTGACAGAGCTGCCGATGAATTTCAATTGGCGCAATGCTTTGTACATTAAAGAACTTTATCACCGACCGAACCTCGCAAGCGGCGGGAGAAGAAGTAAGAGCTTTCATTTCGGACCACTGTTGTCACGCTACTGGCACCAGGCGGGACCTGTCCGGCTGGCATATGATTGATACATCATAGATCTGTTACGCATGCGCAATTGACACGGCTAATTATGTTTACTTTCAAGGAGAAAAAATCGGGAAACTTACTTTCTGGATGCGCCTCGTATTACAAGTTTCAATTTTTTTATTTTTGTTGTTCACGTGTAAATTTCCTCCCTTATAACATCCAGGTGTATTGCATTTTGCCTGAAATGAAGTGATGCAACAGAATTGTGTATTAAAATGTCAATAGGACGAAAATACAAATAGGACTAAAATGTAAAGTGAACGCAAAGACACAAAGGACAAAGAATGGGTGGACGAATGTACAAAGGGCTCAACAAAACGTTGAACAAAAATGTATTGTACGAAGATTTGGATGAACTAATTAAGAATTGGAAGAAAAGTGTATGGATGAAAAGTCTCAGAAATCTTCTTAGCTGAGTCGTCATACCCCCTTTCAACCAAGAAACTGGAGGGCTTCGGAAAGTCCTTATGCAGAACTCTAAGTCGTGTGAAACTACGACGATGTTATAATGAATGTAACCAGGTTCAGGATAAACATACTGAACACCTTCTGTAACGTGGCCGTAAGAGTATATGAAGAAATAAATAAATAAATATATAAATAAATAAATAAATAAATAAATAAATAAATAATAAAATTCATTTCATAATTAAATTATTATAAATGTCACTAAACCTGTCTTTTCTTCGATGTCGCGTACCCCTAAACACGCGTAATAGAACATGGGTTGTTTCACGAAAAATGATCCTCATTGCGAGTCTCTCTCCTCAGAGTTTGTCGCAAAGGTCCAGACTCACCCCATATATTGCACAAGGAGCTTGAGTAGATAATGGTAAATCTAATTTGTATAAAATGAAATGACTCTAAAACGATGATAGCTGAAAAATTCAAAATTTCAAATAATGAAATATTACTTCGATTGTCTTATATGAGACAAAATGTGGAATTAAGATACCCGCTCTTATTCATCCGAACACAAGAATCAATAAAATAAAGAAAGCCTCGTGAAATATAGGTAGTATTATATCCTTAAAAATCTAAATAGTCTTGTGAACACAAGAATCAATAAAATAAAGAAAGCCTCGTGAAATATAGGTAGTATTATATCCTTAAAAATCTAAATAGTCTTGTGAACACAAGAATCAATAAAATAAAGAAAGCCTCGTGAAATATAGGTAGTATTATATCCTTAAAAATCTAAATAGTCTTGTCAATTCCGTAATGATGTCCACACGCAGGCTTAACCAATAAACATTATTTATCCCTAATAATAATATGGTTGCTTCAGTGTAGGCTATATGCAGCCAAGAGGAAGAGCTCATTGTCCTGAGTGAACCCTGGGGTCGTGAGTTTGAATCCTACTCGAAGCTTGAATGTTTGTCTTTGCCTGCGTCCTGTGTGTATCCTGTGTCATGCAGAGATCCCGTGATGGCTTTCCACGTACCCTGAAGTCCCATCCTCTCTCATGTCTACTGTGAATGTAGTATCGCAGGAAAACCACACAGCCCTCAAACTCGTCACATGGTATCAAAATTGCTTGTACTTGTCTTGCAACAAAAATAATATTGTAAATTATTTATTCACGTATTTTAAGTATAACTTAAATATCCTTTAATATATTGTATATTGCCTAAAGATCTTCATCTAATAGACTACAATTTTAGTATGATTATTCACATGCTATGAAATGATATCGGAATGTTCATATTCATTATGTAATTTAAAGTATCGCACCCTTTGTTCTGTTCCGTTCTCACTCTTATGAGATTTTGAATCAACATCGGACAATAAAAATTAGCATGTGGCCAGTATCGCGAAAGTTCAATGTCTAAGACAATATAGGACAAACAGAAGAATGGGTCACTTTTAGTTCCTTTGAATGAGATATACAGGGTGGAAGGTAACCTTTTGCAGTCTTTCTGGTATATGATATCTCAAAATATGACAAACAAGAAAGTCTTTTAATATTTTTTCCCAGAAGGACGACTTTCGAAAAAAAAGTGGTCTTTTGTAACTTGAAATTATGATTAAGTTTTTCATGCAACTGCTCAAAATTGGATTTTTATCTCATGTAGGATGATAGAGTAAGCTATATATGATCATGTTACAGTAGTACAGAATTTGCGTGGAAAATAACACAGATGTCGAATAAATCGCGTTAATAGTAGTGTACACATTGCATGGTAACAGGGCTGTGACACGCTGGCAACACTGTTTCTTACGTACGCAAACCATGTGGCCGAGCTAGGTGTACGGAGCGGACGATACGCTTACATTTACTTCGTCATTAGTTGCAGGCTACGTGCAGTTCGAAGCAGTTAAAACACGAAATGCCATAGTTTTCTAATCGTGAGTATCTAGACATGTTATTAATTTATGGCCAAACTGGTCACAATACCGCTGCAGCAGCTCGCTTATGGGTATACCTTGACAGATAACTGGATCAGGAGTGTGAAAGTTGCAGACACGTAGACACTTTGAACAATACCTTTAAAATACACTGTAGAGAAAGATGTACAAAATTTAACAGTGTACCTCACATTAATGTGTATCATTTTCATTTTCATTTAGTTTCAAAGTTGTTTATTTCTTGTATTGTAATTGAGTTGAAGTGACATCAACTGTGCGACCCTCAATGTAAAATAATACTGTATTTAAAGGATTAATTTTGTTCTATGCATCATTTTTCATTCTACTTTATTATTGATGAAATTGCCTTAAAATGTAACGGAAACTACGTGTTTGTTCGTACTAAATTTAGTGCTGAAACGGTACAATAACGAATAACATAGTTCGATAACGATACAATAGATAACGAATAACATAGTTCATGTAATTAACATGTTACGATTACATAAATTTTGATTTGACTGCATTCTCAACAGATGTTTTTGTTTACAAAACGGTGTGTGTACATCCTCTCAAAATCCCTACCAAGTAGATGATTGAGGCGGCATTCAGTATGCTGGGATGCAATGATCTCGCGAAGTAAACACTGCTACTGCTTATAACGTTGCAACATTGCAACATTCGTTTCCTCGAAATATTACAAAAACCTATTGGTCGTATGAAAAAATATTATTTGACAAAACGTTCCCAAATGACATGATCTGTTGTGTGTGTGAAGGATTGTAAAATGTTACCTTCCACCCTATATAATATTTAAAATATTTAATCAAAGAAATCGTCAACCGCCGAAGAAATGTGGGTACTCTTTAAATATTTGTTAGTGAACTTATAACTGTCAACTGTTTAAGAATGCAGTATACTGGGGGAGTCGAATGGCGAATACTACAGGGTAATCCGTTTGGGATGATATAATAATATAGTAAGTTTACAGGTTATACCAGATGTTTAAGGACACCCCTTCGAAAGAGATGTTTAACTCCTATCCTTATAATGGGTTAGTGCATAAGTTCGTAGCGTTTTTGTTTCGCGTGTTGGTGCTCCGGTTGCTATGGGTTTATTTATCGATTGCCATTTTTTCTTTGAAGTTCAATTGTTGTGCTTGAGTTTACATATTGAAGTTTTCATTTTTGTAGATAGAGTGAAGTCATGGACGCTAGAAAATGGAATGTGAAGTGGAGGAAGTGGAACATTTCCGACATACTCTTCTCTTTGAGTTCAATAGAGGGGCGAAAGCAGCGGAGGCGTCGAGAAATATTTGCGCCGTATATGGGGACAATGCTATCGGAGAGAGTGTGGCAAGAAAATGGTTTTCTCGTTTTAAGGAGGGTCATTTTGACATTAGTGTCACTCCATGTTCAGGAAGACCTTCGGGGTTTGATGAAGACCATTAAAAAATTAATCCACAATGATCCATGTCAGTGTACACGAGAACTGGCAAATGTGATGAATGTGACCATTCCACCTTCATGCGACATTTGCATTCAATGGGAAAAGTTCAAAATTAGGTGTATGAGTACCGTATGCTCTAAGCAAAAACCACAAAAATCAGCGGGTGGCCATATGAGCATCTTTGCTTGCTCGTCATCGATTGGCTCGTGAACAACATCGAACATTCCTATTCAATATCGTTACTGGTGACGAGAAATGGTGTCTTTATGCTAACATAAGGAAAAGAAGGGAATGGTTGAGTCCGAACAAAAAACCAACTCTCCGTGCAAAGGCCAGCGCGCATTCACAACAGATAATGTTATGCATCTGGTGAATTGTGAGGGTGTGCTGTACTACGAATTGCTTCCCCGAGGTATAACCATCACTCCCGACATTTATTGCCACCAACTAAGATAACTTGCACATGCAATCCAAGAAAAACAACCAACAAGACTGCCTGAAGTGATGTTACTCCACGATAACGCCCATCGCACTCTGCTAAGCTGACACAGAACACTACCCAGGAGTTGGGTTGGGAAGTCATTCCGCACCCACCTTATTCACCTGATCTTACGCCCTCAGATTTTCACCTTCACCACTCTCTATCGAGGAACTTCCTTTCCGGATGAAAATGCGCTCCGAACATGTTTCGACGACTTCTTTAACTCAAAACCACGCGATTTCGAAAGGCAAGGAATCGAAAAACTACTCCAGCTTTGGTAGGCTGTTGTAAACAGTGACGGAGAAAATATTGTTGATGATTAACTTTCCTCTTATGTGTATCTGATGTGTTTAATAAACTTATGAAAAATCGCTACAGAATTATACACCAACCTAACACGTACTTATATGAACTGCAGTGATATTTATAAAGGGACCAAACCCCTGTGGAAAAATGAAGTTTTTTACTGCAAACCCAATCTCTCTATATTTCAAACAGTGGATTATATAACAATATTTCTGTTACGAAAACTTACTGAAAAATTACATTTTTATAGGAAACAAACTAATTAGGCCTATTTCAGAATTTATGTATTTAGATGAATGAAATTTGGAACAGAGTTAGATATTATCTCAAGTCACTCTTCCACATCCCAATAATCTGTCACTTCAAGCCTACACTCCTGAATTTCGACCCATTTTCACATTTTTTCAAAGAAGAAATCCTACCTTACCACACTTGTAGCAAACTCCACAACTATTTACTAAAATGGAGGCAATAAACTAATTGATCAGTATTAACCCATTAATGCCCATGGCAATCAAGTTTTAAATTTTTAACAATGTATAAATAAATTATTTTGTTATGAATACTGGATTCTAAGATATACTCCGCATGGTATTCTCGAATTTTAACAACATTAGTTAATTGACTACATCGGTACATTGGTTCGAAATCACAGTTAAAATTCTCTTCAAATTACACCTGATTATGAAAATATGTAGTCAATAAACCATACTACTTGAATAATTTGTAACTGACATCATTTCATAATTTATAACGTACTTTATTGTAGCCTAAACTTTGATGGCAGGTTTTCCTACCACTGCGGTCATTTATATTATACCTATACTGATTTGAATAAATTGCAGTTCACGGCTGTACACTGTCAATGAAATATGTTATATGATACAAATACGGAGTAATGAGAATCGCAGGCGACTGAATGTTGCCATTCTTCCTCCACGGGAGCAACCTGAGGCCGAAACAGATGAAGACTCTGTCATTTACCTTGGCGTATGCTGCAGAGTGACGCCCAATTTGATTCTGATTCTGATAACGAAAGTAATGCACCACCACCACCACCGCCGCCGCCACCACCACCACCACCACCACCACCACCACCACCACCACCACCACCACCACCGAGCTCATAGACTTGATCTTGGACCAAAGTAGGATCTACTGTATTCAGAAAAATCTACCTACTCATTCTACTGACTCTACAACAAAAGATAATATTTTAGTTTTTCTTGGTATTCTTTTGATTTCTGGCTATAATAAACTTCCACACAGGCGACTTTATTGGAGTACATTACCAGATTTACATAGCGTTTTGATTTCTGATTCAATGAGAAGGAATACTTTCGACGATATGAAACGACTGCATTTTGCTGATAATATGGCAGTTTCTAATGATCGCTAAGTTGGATCAATTTTCGATATACTAAATAAGTCATTCAAAGTCTGTGGCATTCCAAAACACCTGCATATTGATGAAGCAATTGTCCCGTATTATGACAGACATGGAACCAAACAGTTCATTTGAGCGAAACCAATAAGGTTTGGTTTCAAGCTCTGATCTCTTTGTACTGCAGATGGCTATATGCTGCATGCGGAGAGTGTGACAATAGCAGGAACCTACGAACTTCAGGGAAAGGACAGGGGTTTGATGTTGTTTTTGGACTTCTAAAGAAGACTGATATCCAAAAGGGCAGTCGTGTATTTTTTTGATAACTATTTCACGTTCATTGATCTTATGCATGACCTAGCTGCTGAGGACATTGGAGCAACAGGAACAATTCGCAACAGGGTGCATAAGGCTCCTCCTACAAATAAATTTAAAATTCCAAAGAAAGAGAGGAGCTATGAAGACTTTTGTTGCAGAATATGTAATTTTAGTGCGATGGAATGACAGTAGTGTAGTTACAGTCGCCAGCAATGTTGGTAAAACGACTTGGATTTGAAAAGCTAAACGTTGGAGTTCCAAGATAAAGAGGACGATTCAAATAAGCCAATAACATTCAGTTGCACTGTATAATAGATATATGGACGATGCGAATTCCAAGATCAATATGTAGCAACCTACAGAAACGGTGGTGGACCCTGTTTGCATGGGGTCTAAATGAGTGGAGGCTATATCGCACCCTGGAACATCACTACTATAACTTTCTAACAGCAATGCAATCCGCAACTCCTAGTCCAGTACGGGAAACATAGAAATTCTCCTCGCTCAGCACTTAAAATTCGAGAAGCAGCTCATGATAATGTTCGTTTCGACAGGATTGATCACTGGATCATCCGTAGTGAACATCCTAATGCACGATGCAAGCAGTGTGGACGTCGTACAACATTCGTATGTGAAAAATGTAGTGTACCACTGCATCCAGAATGTCAGAAAACCTATCACACTGAAAACTGAGCAGCACATTGTAAGTTTTTAAATGTATTTTTCCTATGTCAACAATTATTTCAACATCTGTAGCCTTTGTGCGATGCATAACTTATGTGAAACAAGTGAAAAGTTCATACATATATGATTTACAAATATATTTCGAGGTTTTGAATATGATAACTTAATAAGTATATTTTTGATGTCTTTATTTCCGTGTGGCAGGACTTCCTGTTCTGGGCATTAATGGGTAACTCTCAGTGTTATGATGTAAATGGCAGTGGCGGTCCGGGATCAATTCGGCCCGAATTTCAAATTGAAGACAATTTTAGGAAATGAAAATTTTTTTCTAAAGAAAATAAAGAAAAAATCTGGATTTTAATGCGTGAACGAAGTGTCACAATTTGTTAAAACAAAAATTTATATTTGCACAAGAAACCTCTTAGGTATTTCTAACTCTATCCCGAAATTAATTTATCTGAGTACATTCATTGTTGAGTAATTAATTTTTCTCCTACAAAAAATTTAATTTTTCAATAAGTTTTCATAGCAGAAAAATTGTTATATAATCCGCAGTTTTAAAAACAGAGAGATTGCGTTTGCAGTAAAAATAAATAATTTTCTTGCAGGTTTTTGCTCCCTACTAACATGTAACTAGTCGGCGATGTATGCAATGGAGGAGGAAAGAACTGACCACCCTACCCCATTATTTCCTAGCCTAGTTGCCTCCTAAGTGGTACCTTCTTGGTATCACTTATGAGATTCAGACCTGTCTTCACACAGTTTACTAAACAACAAACATAAATATCAGGGGGTTTCACATAAGTATAAGGACAGGAGTGAAACATCACTTTTGAAGGGGTGTTGTTAAACTTTTGGTAGAAACTGTAATTCCTCCCATGTGCGATCTAACATCTCATTTAGAAAATTTGCAAACAAAAAATCGGATGCTGTCAAATCTAAATAATTTAGGGACCACGTAAGTAGCTCACCACGACCAATTAATATTAAGTTTTATTCAGAGAATCCTGAAAACCTTTAACAAAATAAAGTGATGCAACATCCTAGTGGAACGCCATGCTCATGTTGTTTTCTTATTGCAACAGTGGTATAGGAAGCAAAATGTAATCCATTTCTGGAGATCCACTTCCCGAACACGTGGAATGCTGTAAGCTTACAGTTAAAGGTAACGTTGGCAAGTTGTGTATGGCATTTCCATCTCTGCGGATAGTTTTCTCAGACTCTTTTTTTAGACTTTTTTGTGGGTTATTTTACGATGCTGTATCAACGTCTTCGATTATTTAACATATGAGTGAAGTGAAGGTGATAATGCCAGTGAAATGAGTGCGGGGTCCAGCACCGATAGTTACCCACCATTTGCTCATAATGGGTTGAGGGAAAACCCCGGAAAAACCACAACCAGGTAACTTATCCCGACAGGGATTCGAACCCGGCCATCTGTTTTCGCGGCCAGACGCGCTAGCCGTTACTCCACAGGTGTGGACATTTTGGACTTGCTGTGATAGAATCAGTTGGAAACATTTTATGATATTGATATGCGGCACGTTAATAGAGTCATTGTCATCAAATCAACGATACCATACATTATTGACTTAAATTTCTGAGCTTCTTACACACACACTCATGGCGGGAGCGACGTTGAACTGATGTTACTTTTTTAATTTTTAAAATCAAAAAGCACATTTCGCTCATTGTCTTTTGGTAAACATTTTTTTATTCAGTTTTTGCTAAAAGTAGTAATCTTATTTTTTTTGTACTTTATGTAACTAGTGTATAATCTTGGTAATTATCGCACGAGATCACAAGTGTTTATAATGACTATTTCGTTTATATGACGTCATTTCATTTTCGGCCAATGAAGTATAATGGAATTTTGAATTCCAACAAATCACAGTCATACATCGCGATAATTTCTACAGCTCGATTTATCACTAACAATTTGTCGCATGGTTGTTCTTTTGATTAGCCAGTGTCGCCAACTGTTTCCACGTAAATCAATGCGCATGAATCCATTTATTTATTTATTTATTTAGTACAATGGATTCATGCTCATTGATTTACGTGCGTTAGGAAGAACTTCAATTAATTTCTCGTTGTAGATACGAAAACATGTTAGGAATATTCAAGAATGCCCTTAGGTCACATTAGAAAATGTTTAACGCATACATGGATATGTGATGAGAAGGATAATAGTGACATCTTAATTCGAACATTTCCAAGATATGATCTGAAATCTGTGTACTGTGTAAAAATTAAACGTCTTCCCCGAAAGTTTCAACATTTTTCAAGGCATATTCTAAGTCCACATTTTGTTTTTATATTACAAAGATGAAAGAAGAGTTGAAATTTATTAATAGAAGGTCGGCATAGGAAGTCACATTGGCAAAGGAAACATTAGTTACCTACCTCAAGTAAAATGCGAACTCATAACTGTAATATTCACGAGGTGTAAATGTAGTATTTTATAGAATGATTTATTGTACAGGGACATCATTTTATTTTACTTCAATTTTAATGTACTTCACTCCTACCCCTTCTACTAGTAAACTTCCACCCAAGGCCGCATATGCAGTCAAAGTCGTCTTACGGTCACAGTATACAGTATTGAATGAGTGAGTATAGCACGTTCCAGAAATATGATCGTATTTTCCAGTGAATAAAGTGAATTCATTATTGAATCATATTTTCGCGCAGGTACTGCATCCGTTTGGTTACGTCCCTTCCCTGTTTTCAACATCCGTTTCTACGGCCCCTCTGTAAAGGAGACTGTCTTAGCTCTTTTCTGAAAACATTTTCTGTCAGGAATTGGACGTCTACGTAATATTATACAACTGTTTAAAATAATTTAAATAAAAGGGCCTCGTTAAGTAACTGCCACGTGATTTCCCCCTTACTACGACCCTGCGACGTAACTACTTGGACGGTCAGTAGACAGCAATCTGAGTAAATTTATCTGTGCGAATCGGGCAGAAGTGAAGTGATTACAATACGGAAGTAAGGTACTCTGCTATAGAGTAGGTACAGAATTATTATTTCAAGAGGCACAGGATTATGGCCCCCCATGTCAACTGAAGCTTTGCATTATTTCTTTTTGTGATACTGTAAGACAGTTTATTTGTTAAACATCCTACAACGATAGAAGAATTAAATAATTACATTCCAGAAACAATACATTCAATTTTGGAAATATGCTTTAAAACGTTTTCGATAATATGCACACGAAAGAACTGAAGCCCGTATAGAAATGGACGGCCATCATTTTCAACAATGTCTTTAAACATCCAGATTTGTATTATTTTTCAATTTAAATGCACTCTCCATATTGTATGCTAATGTGCTGTAGACAGTATATTATACATTGCATAATGAATACGTCTGCCTGATAGTTTAATTAGTGATAAAAACACTTATTGTTAATACTGTACTTTATTTTGAGTAATGAACTTGAACTTGAGTAACTTTGAGTAATGAAAATTATCAAACTGAAAATCGTAACAGTTCCTAGTCTACGTAAATGGATGCACTACTTTTCTTCCCTCCTATACCTAGTAAAGTGATTTGTTTGTATTTTACACTAGTACCATCAAACTCCTGTCGTGAAGGGGGGTAACATAGTGTTTGCGGTTCTCAACCGTTAATCCAAAGGTATATCCAGGTTAATATTAGAAATTTTAGTAAAAATAAAATGATGACCGGGTAATATTAATTTATGTAACTGCAAACATAGTATTTCAGAATTTTTTTTGCCTCGTTCTATAAATCGCGGCTTTATAGAGTTTTAAAACCGACATTTGATTAAAACTTAGGGCAATCGAACTCTCATTGAATGATCTAGAAGATGCGTTACTTCATATTATCAAGGTTCCAACTTTATATTGTGAATTAAACTTTAACAATGGCGGACTTGAGTAACATTTGTAGCAGTTATCTCTAAGAAGCGTACAGTTGCAGATGTCTCCACCCGAGGGCACGACCATCTCGTATCGTTTTCTGCGAAGAGCAGATAGAAGTTCAGCTGCTAATCTCACAGGTTCAATTCGCATTCCCCTTAACTCGCTAATTACTTGCGTAACACAAGAAAAAAATTATTGAAATAAAACAGAGAGGCTGCATTGTAGACAACATTCTAATGGTCGACCTTATCCTAGAATATAATCGGAGTTTGGTTTTTCGGTTTTAATAGGTTTAAATGCTTTAAAAGTTTGGGCTATAGTAAAAGAAAATTTTTACTGAACTGTATGCTATTAAGATCCGGGTTGACTCTACGGGTAGACAGGAGGAGTTCAAGTTCAATCCTAGAAGGGAGCGGCAGTTTTCATCTCCAACTTCCACTCTCGTACAAAGTTGAGCATCATATCTTTTCTGGGAGTAAAATAAGGACGTATTAGAGATGCGACATCGCCATATTCTTCGTATGCTGAGGTCTATGAAATGTGAATACCTCCTACACTTAAACTTCATTGTCTTATAGAGCGTGATTCAAAAGTTCGGTGACAAAGACAAACTGTTATTAGTTTACACATTCTTAAGTTTAAAAATAAAGTGAAAATGTTTGTATGATATTTGATAAATTTTATTATAATTTTTTGAAGTGTTACTAGCATTATATGGTACTAATTTTTATTGTATTTATCTTATGCATGTAACCTATAAGATAAAACATTGTAATAAATATAAATAGATCATTTTCTTAATTAATAACAGTGTATATCTCCAATAAATGATTCCTTAGCATCGCCACAGATACATTTGATTGTACTTGTCACTATATCTTGTCATTAGAAAGTTTTTGAAATTTATATTTTCCCCGCCATTCATAAAATATTTTGATATGATACCTCTTGCACAAAAGGAGAGATCTATAACTGAAACTCGATTAATATATTTCAGTATTATTTGTATTTATCCTGGTAATAATGAACAGTTTGACTCGTAGATATTTTGTTTTTTCAGCATTTACTTCCCATGATTTTACGAGAAGATTCGAAGAGAATGGCACTTATGTAGACATTCAGCTCCCCACTACTACCATTAATACACAACACAATGTCAATACGGCGGTTGCTATCGTCTGCAATACAACGAACTTTTCTGTTGATTTTCGAGTTTGGCATTTTTTCCGGTTATTATATGCTTATTTAAGTTGTGTTAACTCTCGCTAGTGGTTTTATATTTTATTTTATTCGTCTTAGTATTTATGTTATTATTGTAAATATTTTTGTTTATCACTATTATTATTATTATTATTGTTATTATTATTATTATTATTATTATTATTATTATTATTATTATTATTATTATTATTATCATTAATGAATTATTTTGTATTACACTCTTTGTATCATTTCTGTCACGATTATTCTATTATTATTATTATTATTATTATTATTATTATTATTGTTACTATTATTTATATCATCAGCATTATTATTTGAACCCTGTAAAATTTATGTAGACTACTGGACTGTACCCGAGCACGAGCATTATGCTCATTTCGGGTATCTATTCTTATGTATTCAATTCAAATGTAAATTGCAAATAAATTTGAAATTTGAAATTTGAAAATAGTGCAGGTAGCAAAAAATGTAAAGAGGGGAAAATTGTTGCAAATGCGTAGATTTCAATTTAATGTACTTGAATTTCAACGTAGAATAAACCATTGAGGCTGTACACTAGCACGATACACCCGCCAATCCTAATGCTGTCAAATTAGTGGTTTTTTCCTCTAGTTCTAATGGATTTTAGATACGTAGGCCTTATTATTTAACGGAAAATAATAGTCGACATGCAGAGATTAGCATTTATTTAACTTCCTACAGTGTAAAGAAACATTTATTTACATTGAAAGCATAAGAATCCAGGGGAAATTCATAATTCATTCTTGACTGTTTTCTCTGAACTTGTATTGACAACACTGCTTATTATGATGAAGGATCGGTGGAGCGGAGAAAAATTCTCTCCGGCACCGGAATTCGAACCCGGGTTTTCAGCTCTACGTGCAGACACTCTATCCACTAAGCCACACCGGATTCCAATTCCGATGCCGGATTGAATCCTCTCAGTTTAAGCTCCACCTCTTAGTTTCCCTTTAGTGGCCAACCCTCATGCACTGTGTCACAGATGTGTGACCGTGGCACAATGTTCAACATACTAATGTGCAGAGGTGCACTCATTACAAGTGACTAAGTGGCCGGGATTCTGCATGAAAATATCACATGTACTTCGGTACATGGCAATAATATGATATGCGTATATAGGCCTAATCACTTAGTGATTTAAGACGGCGCTAATTCCGTCGGAAGTAATCCCATGACTGACCAGTTTTTAAGAGCTACACCGTAACGGATGCTGGTTCATAAATACTTTTTTCCGAGTCAACTTCCTTTGCCTGGTCAATTGTTGTTTTCGAAACTAACCGTAGAATCGACAATTACAGTTTTGCATTTCTTCGGATGAATGGCTATAATCTATCAACTCTTTGGATGGATTCTGTTGAAGAGGTGCATTGTACTTCTTCGTAGTCGTACCATTTTCTATCTCGCAAAGCAGAAGCTAGCATCGATCTTACTTTATGATGGCGAGTGTTTCTTAGTAGTTTTCCTTTCCGGCAGAAGCCCAACGCATGGCCAAGGGTTTCACTCTCGCTACAGTGAAATGACGTCAGCCGCTTGTAATACATTAAAAGTAGTAATTAAAAAATAAAAAAATAACTTAGTTTATAGTTTCAACGCTTTCATATTTCATTTTCAAAAGACCTAGATGAACATAATTGTTATGTTAACATTTCCAATAAGTGGAATAGCACATGAGGGAACAGAGCAAGTAGGCTCTGTCAAAAGAAAAATAACTTTGAAATTTTGGTACTGCGTAAAAAGAAAACAGATATTGTGTGTGAGTTCTTCCCAGAAGTTCCTTTAATTCGCGTAAATGTACAAGTATAGACATATGGTTTTATTATTCTTTTCAAGGATTTTTTATTATTGATTACCTTTACCTTAGGCCAGTTTTGAACCCGCGGATCTCCGATGTAATTGGAAGCACGCATTTAAAAAAAAATGTAAAATATAATTATCACAATATAATAAGATAATTTCAGACAACCCAGTTTTAAAAGTTTTGATTGGTACAATATCTGAATCCGATAAAAAAGGAGAGCCGTTGTGCCAGGAAAGGAGCGTCACTAGCACTTTTAGATCGTGCTTTCGGCACGCACAGATGTGTGAATTGGCATAAATTAGGAGAAAGAGAAACGCAAACTGATGGGATGTGTTGGCTCTTTAAAACGATCTAAATTTAGGTATTCTAATGAAGAAAGATGAACTTTTGTTTAGAATTATTGATTTATACAATGCTATGTTTACATAGGGTCTAATCAGTCTTCTTAATTCACTTTAGAAAATATGTTTAATTACCCACTAAGTAAGTTGCAATGATTTATCTGAAATCGTCTCCTTATCTTCTTTCCTGTAACATGCATCACCTTGTAGGCGTACACTGAGATGAAGTATTAGCACAACACCAAGCGTAGCTCAGGTAGTATCGCGTTCGCGTGCATATCCGAGAGCGTGGGTTTGAATCCCACTTGGGCTAATTAACAGGTTAGGTTTCTTGCGAGGCTATTTTTATACATTTTAAGAAAATATCGGGTAATGCCATAGCTATTTCTGGGATCATCTCACCAAATAACAACTCACTATGAGTAATTGAAGAATATGATTCCAAAACGCCTTGAGTCCATTTATATGAAAGGACTGGGCTTGTTGTTTTTATCCATCGGTCTACTGACTGAACGAGTTTTCAAGTGACGTGCACAATAACACAAACTTTTGGACAAGGATTGACTTTGTTTAAGAAGGAAACAAGCTTAAAATTTAATGATAGAAGTCTAAAAACTATCATATACATACGTATGTATAAATAATAAAATTGACCAAATGGACTAAACGAGTTTTGGGATCACTCCCATAACCTCTTCAGTCCTGGTGTATCGTAAACTATACATAATTTTATTTTATTTTTTTTTTGCAGTATCTGGGATACTTTTGAAGTTTTGAATAATTAAATTTGATAGAAATGAAGAGTATCACTTTTGCAACATTTCTATGCCAGATTTATAAATTAAATTCAAAATTTTGGGGCACGAAGAAGTCAAAATTGCCCCAAAATTTGATTTTCTGTGAAGACTTGATTTGGGATATTTGGAATCCCAGAATGATGTGACCTTTTTTTTTTTTTTTTTTTTTTCAAAAATTGTAAATTCGGGACTGAAGAGGTTAAATTATGTCACTACTAGATAATCTTCCAATTAATACAGCATTGTTATTAGCCTATTGCAAAACACTTCTTAAAATAACACAGTGTGTAAAGTTGACAATGAACAGAAATCCTTGTACTAGACGACTTTGACGATTTCAAATTTGCAACTATCGCTGCTGTTAAAGGAGCGCATTAATCGCATTGAACATAACTTTGTGTTTATCATGTTTATTTTAGGTTTGTACTTTGCAAGTCAAGTTCCGAATTTGTCTTTACATGCCTTCTCATTTTAAAAAAGGCGTGACATAGGCTGTAAACCTCACAAAATTCATTATTCTTCGGTGCTTACTCTACATTACTTGTTTTTAATTTATTGTTAACCTTCGTTAAGGATGCATCATGGAAAGTCTTGATGCGCGCTATACAAAGTAAATACGTGACCTTTCAAATTAGTGGCAGAAGATGTGAAAATGCGAGTTTTGTAATTGATATTTGACAGGGGTATAATCTGTTTGCTAGTAGACATTCGCTTCTGAACGACATACCGTATTACACCATTCTTCAGTAAATTAATAGACAATTTATGACTATTTTAATCTGGACGTCTCAATCCATTGACAGATGATTATGGCCATATCGAACCCCATATATAAATACTTGCGTTGTAAATGTTAAAGTAATTTATAGTGAAGCCGAAAATACTACATTTGAATAATCATTATACGAAACAAGAATGAAGATGACAGTAAAATCAATTTGTGATAACACGAGACGAATACTTCGCCGTGTAACTGGTAACATATTTGCAAGGTACAAAGTATGCATTCAAGAAAAGTGTCATTACTTCAAGAGATTTAAGTTAAAGTATGACTTTTACACCATGAAAAGTAGCACTTTTTTATAAACAGCACTCTACTTTACAACGTTGAGCATCTGTTTAATCGGGAATTATATTTCAGATAGTAAAGACACGCTGTAATATCATGTTCAATATAATATTATTCGTCCTTCAATTTACTTTGCATTACGAATAAAGAAAATAAAGAAAACGAGAATGAAACGTATAATAATAAGTAAAGTAAATTAATACTTACTTACGTACTTACAAATGGATTTTAAGGAACACGCAGGTTCTTTGCCGCCCTCACATAAGCCCGCCATCGATCCCTATCCTGTGCAAGATTAATCCAGTCTCTATCATCATAATATCCCACCTCCCTCAAATCCATTTTAATATTATCCTCCCATCTATTTCTCGGCCTCCCCAAAGGTCTTTTTCCCTCCGGTCTCCCAACTAACACTATA
Organism: Periplaneta americana; assembly: GCF_040183065.1. Classification (NCBI taxonomy): domain Eukaryota; kingdom Metazoa; phylum Arthropoda; class Insecta; order Blattodea; family Blattidae; genus Periplaneta; species Periplaneta americana. The sequence goes on from NC_091121.1 coordinate 109,784,120, forward strand.
TGCATTTCTGGATTCGCCCATACGTGCTACATGCCCTGCTCATCTCAAACGTCTGGATTTAATGTTCCTAATTATGTTAGGTGAAGAATACAATGCGTGCAGTTCTGTGTTGTGTAACTTTCTTCATTCTCCCTCTTAGCCCCAAATATTTTCCTAACAACCTTATTCTCAAACGCTCTTAATCTCTTCCTCTCTAAGTGAGAGTCCAAGTTTCACAACCATACAGAACAAAGGGTAATATAACTGTTTTATAAATTCCAACCTTCAGATTTTTTGACAGAAGACCAGATGGCAAAAGCTTCTCAACGAATAATAACACTCATTTCCCATATTTATTCTGCGTTTAATTTCCTCCCGAGTGTCATTTATATTTGTTACTGTTGCTCCAAGGTATTTGAATTTTTCCACCTCTTCGAAGGATAAATTTCCATTTCGTACAATATTCTGGTCAAGAGACATAATCATATACTTTGTGTTTTCGAGATTTACTTCCAAACCTATGGCTTTACTTGCTTCAAGTAATATTTTCGTGTTTTCCCTAATCGTTTGTGGATTTTCTCCTAAAATATTCACATCATCCGCATAGACAGGAAAAAGTAAATTAATAATAATAATAATAATAATAATAATAATAATAATAATAATAATAAATTTATAGCATTTGGAAGAGTCACATTTACTTTTTCCTCTTGTAGACCATGCCACTTTCTCTAACCAGTAACAAGCAGTAGTCGTCCATCTTGCGGGGACCCCATCTTCCTTGATACCTCTGCTCCGTTTTTTTAATATCTTCATGCAACCTCTGACCCTTGTTCGTCGCTCTAGTGCACATGATGGTGATCATTCATATTTATTTAAAAAGTGTAGAAAACGAGTAGTAATATCTATAATATCTACTTGGTTTATTTCTAGTAATAAAAGTGACAATTTATATTGAATATAATTTAAAATTTTATTAACAGTTTAAATTTATCAATTATGTGTTCGTGGTCCTTTTTCTTATCGTGCACCTTATAGTGGTTATTGTTGCTTTTGTCATGGTAGGCTACTTATTGTGGTCCTTCTCTTTGTCGTTACCGTTGACTTAACGTGGTCTTTTTTGTTTTTGTCGTATTCCTTATCGTGAATACCTTCAACAACCTTCTTCCAAGTATCCCATCCCTGCGTTTTTCTCCTAAAATTCCGAATTCCTACGCTCACCAAGACATCTGTCACAAAATCGAGCCATCTCGTTTTTGGTCTCTTGTTTTCTATAGTCCCTGTTTCATGCAATAAAAGCCTTTTAGATATTTTCTTTATCATTCATACTCATTGTATGTTCAAGTCATCTTATTATTCAGGATTTAACAATGGCAATTGTCATATTCCTAGAATATTTCACAGAGAGCGTGATTACACCTCCTTCTCCAAATTCATTTCTCTTCTAAGTAGGTCTATCACTCTTTAGAAAGATCGAAGTGAATTTTTATCTGTTTTAACAGGGTACACGTTTCCAAACCATATATCAAGGCAGGTCGTATCAAAGTTTCATAAAGATTGATTGTTATGTTTCTTGAAAAGACTTCTGGTTTTAGGAGCTTAAACATATAAAAGCAACTTACATTTTTCTACCTGTAATCTTCAACTAAAATCAGAGATTATACTGTAGTGTTATCCTATGATACTATTGATGGCTGCTGATTTACACGTTCATACATAAATATCTTGAATAGATACTCTTTCGGGTATGAATATTCTTATAAGAGCAGGAAACTTATACTTTGTTTCATTTTCATTAATCAGTAAGCCAATTTTATTATCAGCTTTATTCGACAATTTGAAGTTTTCCTGATAAATTTCTGCAGATAATGACATCGTCAGAAAATGCTAAAATTTGCTTAGATCTTTAAATTATGGTGTTACCGAAAATAATAAAATTCTAGATGAATACAATACTTTTTGTAGGGTATTATTAAAAAGAAGACAAGCTAATGGATCTTCTTGTCTTAATCGGTATTAATTTCAAATGGCTCTGACAGATATGTTTTTATTTCCATTCGGCTTAGTCTATATTATTTTCAATATTTGCCATTGCTGTATTAATATAATCTATTTATTTGGTACCTCAAACTCCAACATTGCATTATGAAGTTCAAACATGAAAGAACAGAAACCATTTCTAAACAAAAATCTATTACTAAGTGGTTATGTAAACACTACCTAGAAAATAATTTTCTTATAGTAAAAAAATTAAGTTTAAAATATAATGTAATTAAAGTAGTGTTACGTTAACAAGACAGTATTATCTGTTCAGCATATAAGTTTGTCTTCAGATGAGCTGAATAAAGCATAGATTTCTGTAGTATGCAGTTGTTGTGTCCTGAACAACGAAACATTTATTCCTCCTAAATGAACAATTTACAGGAAGCTATATTAACAGAAAAAGAACTGTGGTTATAAGCTTTGAGTTATGCGGCTTATGTGCACCGTTCTCTGTTACGTCTCAGTATTTATTGATGATTCTTCCTTACTTGAAGAAGAAGTAGCATAATAATTTAATGTAACTTTCGTATAATATAAGGATGGAAATTCATCTTGTACCAGAAGCTACGCGAAAAAATGAAAAGAAGACTTTGTGACAATATTTGTCCTATGCAGATTTGCAGACACTCAAATGTTTAAGAGGCCTTTTAACCCGCAAGGAGTTTCTTTTTGTCGATGTATAAAGGATGAGTAATTTATTCATTCTAGTGATTATTTTATTAATTCTGACAGGGTACAAAAATCTCAAAAAGCGTTATTCTAAGTAATACTTGAAATCCTTGACGACATAAAGGAATGTTAGAGGGGCCAGAGGTTTATATACAAGCACTTTCAACCGGGGAAACATAAATTTGAAAGTATGAAAGTCGCTGACACCCCACTTGTTCTCTTTGACTGCCAAATTACAATGTTGAAATAACGAAAAATAGCACTGAAATAAAAAGATATTCAGAAAAACACATAATTTGGTATTTTAGCAGAATTTTTAATGGACACCAATGAAATCGAATTAAATATCTAATAAAATCTATAGTTAACGAACTTAAGAGGACATCTGAACGAATATACCCAAAACAATTAATGTAACGTTAATAAACAGAAAGGAGTAAAATAATATTACGAAATTAATCAAGATTGTTGCATTCATTAAATTTCAGAGCCCTAAGCGGGAAAATTTGCTTTAATTCGGACGATTTATTATTTTAATTTAATACACAATCTTCTAGTGTCATGGATAAAATGAACTAATAATTACATGAGTACAATTTTAGAAATTCATTAATATAAAAAGTTACACATATAAACAAATAATCAATCAGAAATTAATCTCTTACAAGTATTTTAGTTTAAATCAAAAACTACTATGTTAATTTTTAAATATAAAATGATTGTTTCTGTCTGATTGTCAATTTATATTAAAATAATGTTATTTTCTCTCTTTTTCTCTCTCCCTTTTCTCTTGTGCGTTAGTTGTTGGGCAGAATTAAGTTAATTGGTGTATTTCATAAACTGACTTGTAAATTTTATGTTATATTAGCCTACTGTCTAAGACCACACCGTACACGAGCCTGGCTCTTACGATAGTGGCTAGAAACATTTTTTGTTGTATAATTTTGAATTTGTACTCACTTTGCTTACTGGCTAAATAAATTGCTTATTTACAATGGCCTGTAATTATCCACAGATTTATGAAGTTTACATTTGGATATATTACAATAATCCTGTTTCCTAGTATTAAAAAAATGGACATCGCTACGAAAACATAAAAATATATAAATTATCATGTAGCTGCACTAATAACTTATATAAATATACGTTACATTCATAATTTAAAAAAAAGAGACCTACATTTTGCTAAAGACGATGGATTTGTTCACATTCTAACAGCCTTTTTGTAGCAAAATGTTTAATCAATATGTTCAATGTTCCCACAAAGATTAATCCATATTTAAAAATAGACTGAAAATAAGCAAAATGTCACTTTCACATAATTCTGAGGTATAGAATTAATTTAGTTTCTAAGAAGATACAACACTCTGCATAATTTGACTAACACTTAATATGGACATTCCAGATCAATTTTGTGTCATCATGCATACCAAGCAATTTAAAAGAAAATTTTTTGCGACAGACTTTAATGATACTGGTCTTATAAATTACAATAAAATAACATTAAATTGTTACAATAAATATTATATTTATGTTTATAATTCCAGCACAAATTAGGAATAGTCGTATGAACAAGATTCGGCTTATGGTTTAGGATAATCCACCATACAAAACCAGCGCGTGCCTAAAACCACTTTTTCCTTACTAAGGATGCTGAAAAGGCGTATTTTCGCGAAATCTTATAATACATTTCATAAAACTTCGTTTACTCTCACAGTGCAAACTCCAACGGAATTATGGTGCAGTTAAAGTCAACGGAAAAAAAAGTTTTACTAGAATTTATGTGTATACGGAACTGTTTTACTTTCCGTTGCGAATTTTACAGCTTTTAAAAGCATCCAGTGATAGTACGGCAGGTCAGCCAGTGGCGGAAAGTAGGAGAGACCGGCTAGTTGTCCAAGCATTACCATCCCTTGTAAACATATGCTGCTCGTAAATTAAATCATTGAAACAAGTTCTCATGTTCATATAGTATTTTCATAATACCTTTTGGAAAGTGAAGTTTCTTTTATGGTATGTTGAATGGTGAACTTGCTTCAGTGTGCCTCTTGAAATCGTACAAGTCGAAGATTCCTGTTACTTCCGCAACTCGTTCTTGTACTTTCTGAATGATTATTATGAATGTTTGAGAAAACAGTTGGACACAGTTCATATCATTATTGGCAAAATGACAATCAGTTCTAAAAAATAGTCCTTGGGGAACACTAAATTTGAAGTATCAGAAACCTTAACATTCACTACAACAAATTCTGACCTCATAGTTAAATATGAGCTTTAGAAGTTTGAAATTAGATGTCGTTAGTGTCAAAGTTGGTAGGCTTGGTTAGTAAACGTTTATGTAACACTCAGATGAAAGCATTAAGTCATAAAAGATGACAAAAGAGCAGCATCGTTCCTCAAATGTGTTCAAGACATGTCACGAGTTTAATAACAGAGCTTATTGCATTAAAGCCGGATCTAAAATAATTTTTACTATCAGGAAATATCTTATTTAATTAAAAGATTTATATAGTTTTTTTAAATTCAAGTTTAAACATCCTGGAAAAAACTGGTAATAGAAAATTGGTCTTTAATTAGCTAATTCATCTTACAACCTCTCTTAAAAACACGAATGACTAAAAAGTTCGAGAACTACTCCTGAACTGAACCAACTATTTACACACAACGTTAAGATAAACAATAAATAATAATTAATAGTCCACCACTGTAGAGTAACGGTTAGCATGCCTAACCGTGAAACTAGCGAGCCTGGGCTCAAATCCTGGTTGGGACTAGTTACCTGCTTGAGATTTTTTTTGCGGAGTTTTCCCTCAACCCAATAAGAGCAAATGCTGGGTAACTTTCGGCGTTGGATCCTAGACTTATTTCGCTGGCATTATCACCTTCATCTCATTCAAACGTTATATAGCTATTGCAGTTGAAAATCGTCGTAATGTACCCATAAAAAACAATTTTTAAGGAAACATCTTGCTGTTTCTGCTTCTACTACTTCTCTCCATTAAAAATTATATTATGGCTGTTTACATTATGTAATATATAGTTCAGCGGCACATTTTGCAGAAAGGAACCAATCTACGTGGTAGATCTACCTAAACACAGAAAAATACATTTTAAAGTTAAACGTAGATAATAAATTTACAAACAAAATAATATAACTGCATAGCCACCGGCGTAGCTAAATCGGCTAAGGAGCTTGCCTGCCGATCTAGAGTTGCGGTCAGGTGCGGGTTCGATTCCCGCTTGGGCTGATTACCTGGTTGAGTTTTTCCCATGTTTTCTCCAACCATAAAGCAAATGTCAGGTAATCTATGACGAATCCTCGGCCTCATCTCGCCAAATATCATCTCGCTATTACCAATCTCATCGAAGCTAAGTAATTTCGTAGTTAATACAGTGTCGTTAAATAACCAAGAAAAAAATATATAACTGCATACTTATTGATTTAACGAAAAGTGTATTATAGGACGTATCTTTGTTAAAAATATGAATCCTTTACATCATTTCATTATTGAATTATTGAATTTGTTTGTGGGTTGGTTCCTTTCTGCAGAATGCGGTTCAAGGTTTGAAATTTATTATAGCTAGAATTTCCGTAAAATACTCATTAAACTGATTGGCACCAATATCAGACCGTGCACTGATTTTCAAGTTAAAATGTATTTTTACATTAGCCATTCATTTATCCTTCTTAATTGCGTATTATGGACATTATTGGTCATGTTGGATCCGAGACTGCTGAAAAGCTCATCTGCTGAAGTCTATTCCTACTGAGGAATCTGTTCTCTATTCTCATCATGAAAATAAAAATTTATGTCTGTCCCAGAGGAAGTAATATTTGTTTTTTGTTTTAGCATGATCTATATGTCTTAAGGGCCTTAAGCTCTGACCTTGTAGGATAGTTAGAAAGTGAACTAAAAGCCACAGCTGATGAAGATTATTGTCATTACTATTGTTAATATTATTATTAATAATGTAGCTGAAAGTTTTCGGATATTCTGAGATATTTCTGAATCAGATATGTATTATCCCATCTCTGTATTTATTTAGTTTAACTTATTCTCTTTTTTCTGAAATGATACTAAGCGCCATAAAATGACTCATTAGAATCGTGTAGTGTGTCGGATAAACGTTAGGCTTATGGCCCAGAAGGGATTAGAAGCAACGATCATGATCTCCGTAAAATATTACAATTATCATTAACGGTTAGCTTAATAACGGAATACTTAAGTAAACGAAAATAAGTAAGAAATTTATTATTAATAGTGAATAAATGAGACTTACGTCTACTTTCAAGTACTGGTATTGAAGCATTGCATTTTACACAAGTGGAAAGAGCTTGTAACTCTCTGATTGGCATCGACAGTCCCTCCCTCGCACAACTACCACTTTCTTACAACTTTATCGGAGCCCCGCGGCAATGAGCGATAAGGAACCGGGACAGTTTCCATCCCTGGTTTTCAGAGAACTTCAGAAAGAACGAACTTAGGGAAACTTTTTATCTTGATAACTCAACAAGATGAGTTGATCGTCGGAACTTGTAGAAATGAGGGCTTCATCTTACCACATCCCATGCCATTTAGAGTGGATATGTCTAAGTGTAATCCATTTTATTTTGTTTCCACCGTCATATCATACTATTATGTTTACTCACTACAGTTTATCAGACTACTGTAAATATAAAATAGTTAAAAATTTTATTTTCAGATACACCAGTCGATGATGTGATAAGTTAGTGTCGTACAGGAATTTAACATTTTGACCAATTTGTTTGTAAATATCAGCATTCGCTGTAACTAAAACGACAGTATCAGTATCTACGTAATCAGCGGAATCGGTTTAGTTAACTTAAACTGAAGAGACTTTTCCCTTTACAAAGCCGGGTTATACTCTTTTCTTCGTTTTCCCTACGTTGCTTTGTCGAAAAAACATTTTCACCCCCAACTTGTTCACAAGACTGATTGCTAAATTGGTAAAATCACAAGGCCTTAAGAAAGGATAATTGATGATGAAATCTAATCAGTGGAGGAAATTATTACAAAATTTAATTGCTATTAATTATTACTATTACCGAAATGTATTATGATTACTATCAGTATTAGTATTATCATTGTATCTAACTATTGGGATTTTTAAAAACTAGGCAAAATGAGCTAGGTAATGCCCATTTTATAGGACCTGTCAGTTTCTGATTTTATTATGTTAATCGTATTTACTTGTATCTTAATATCAATATGTATTCCAATGTATTTATTTATATTTTTATTGTGGACATTTGATTGAATTGTCAGTTTCTGTTTTTATTATGTGAATTGTATTTGTTTCTAACAATATGAATATGTATTCCACTGTGTTTATTTTTATTTTTATTGTGTACATTTTTATTTAACTGTCTCTTTTGATTTCATTATGTAAATTGTATCCGTCTAGTTCAGGCGTTCCCAACCTGGGAGGCGTGTAACAGTCTTAGGGGGGGGGGCGCGGAACGATTTGTTATTAGTATGATTACTGGACTCATTTAAAAAGTTGTATACAGACAACAGCAGAAGAAGCAATAGGATACACAGAAGGTGTAAGAATTAAGAAACCTTGGGTCACCGGGAAAATGTTGAAGAAGATGGAGGAGAGGAGAAAATGGAAAACATCAACACAGAAGAAGGTAGAAGAAACTACAGGAAACAAAAGAACGAACTAAGAAGAGAAACTGAAAAAGCAAAAGAAGACTGGATGAAAGAGAAATGTGAAGAAGTAGAGGATCTAGAGGGAAAAGAAAGATATGATTTAATTTACCGCGAAGTAAAAAGTTTGGACTTCACAAATAAGAAAAGCAAATCTATGTGGTTGATAGAGGACGACATCGGAAGTGAAATAACAGACAAACAGAGAATACTAAACAGATGGACGAAATATGTAGAAGAGTTATATGAGGCAAGGAAACGTCCAGATGACTTAGCTATAGGAGGAGAAGAAGAAGAAGAA